>NW_007585341.1:0-3650 GCF_000523025.1 Cynoglossus semilaevis | reverse complement strand
AGATTTAAATAGATAAACAGTACAGTAGACACAGTCTACACCATAGAGGTGAAACGTCTTTTTTTAGAAAATTCACGTCCAGTTGCCTAACAGAACTTTTTAAACTTGACCATGACCTGGATGACTGAGAATCTTCATAGACATAAACAGTACAGTAACGCCAGTTTAAATTTGTACTACTGCATTTCTCTTGTTAAATTGGTACTGATGTGATTCACCTCTGAATCAAGAGGAAATTAACAGAAGTGGAAATTAACAGAACTGGATTAAAAAGCTGAACCGGATGTGGCCCAGTCTAAGAGATTGAAGACAAACTTATGTTTCATAGCAAACAGTAAGTCTACCAAAGTTAAAGGCAGTAATTTTTCATTCATTCATTCATTCATTCGTTTTCAATAGAAAACGTTCAGTGTTGGTGTTCACCTGTTATTTGTCTTTCTTATTAAAGCAGGAAGAGAATATAATCAGGATCTCTGTGTCATCATATACAGGCTCCACCCTATATCTGCTGTTGGAAGGAGGAAACTTTGGTCATAAATATTTTATTCCTTCTTTAGCTGCTTAACAATAAACAGATAACGAAACACAGGTGTCTTTTTACGGTAAGAGCCTCCAAAATATACAGATATTTTATTTAGCTGTTGCTTTAAATCAGTGTCACATTGTGGGTGTGAATGTGTGTATTTATTAATGGTAAAAACTGAGAAGGATTAGTCATTTATCATTAATCAACATTTTTTTAGTGCAATAAACTCCTATCCTATGTCCTATGAAATGTAATATAAATACATTATACCTGTGTCAAATTTAAATCACGTTTTATTCTATAATATCTTTGTTCTTCATCAATTCCATAATTTATACAAACTGTAAAGTTATATGCAGAGAGTATATCTAAATATGTGGTTAAACAGTGCATAGATTTACACATGCTACATATCCAAAAATAGTTACATCAATGGCAACTGGATAAAGTAGGGTTTTTTTTAAGACATTTCACCTCTCATCCAAGAGGCTTCTTCAGTTCTGACTGACTACTGGGAAATTCTGGTATTTAGTCTCAAAGGGGCTGCTGATACCATAGCTATGTACTAATAGTTTTACCTGAGCAACACTTTTGGCAGGGTGCATGTTCTAAGGTGACCAATTTCTCTATAAATATTTTTTTCAGCATCAGACTGTAACTATTGGTTACCTTCTGTTACAGCGACAATTAAAGTCAAATTTCTTTTTGTAAGTGTCAGTGCATTCTATTCAGTCTGTGCCTGAGAGACGTTGCTGAGGTTTGAGGGTTTTAGTTTCCCTCTGGTAAGTTTAATGCTAAGTTCTAAATAACTTAACCCAGTCTACAGGATGGGGGATATTTTAAAAGCTAGCCCTCCATGTTGTTAGCATTCTTAAAAACCTGAAGCACAGGCTGTTTTAAAAGACAAATGAATGGCTGTTGGCATTTCAACATAAAAACAATTCCAGAGCTGAAGAAGCCTCTTGGATGAGAGGTGAAAAAAACCTACTTCGTCCAGTTGCCCTCGATGTAACTATTTCTGGAACCAACGGATACTTTGTTCTTGATGCACTTGCTTAATTGTCCTACTAATAAAACATAAGTCTTTAAAAGAGGACACTGACTATTTGCTGACTATCAAAATAGATTTAAGGTCTACAACTTCTATAAATGACATGATATAAAGGAGAACAAATGTTTGTCTTTTTCACTCCAGTAATTCAAGATGAGAATCATTTTAAAGAACCTGTTCCTGTTGGTTATATTCCTTGCTCTGCTGCTCGTCTTCTTTGAAGAGATCTGTGACATCAAATACCTACACATCCAAAATATTCAACAACCAAAGAAGCGAGCTTCTTTATTGGCACAAGCCACAGAATACCCTAGTGTCACTGAACAGGAAAGATGTGTACAAAATACAACTGCTGCTAACATAACAGGCTTCAGCACTCTTCCTGGTCACATACAAGACTTTCTGTATTATCGTCATTGTCGCTTTTTCCCTATGCTTCTGAACGCTCCAGAAAAATGCGGAGGAGCTGTTAACTCTGCTGATGTCTTCCTCCTGCTGGTCATTAAGAGCTCGCCAGGAAACTATGAACGCAGAGAGGTTCTACGCAAAACCTGGGCAGAAGAGAGGCTCTACAACGGTGTGTGGATCCGCAGAATCTTCATTGTTGGAACAACCCCCTCTGGTTCTGATAACAAACTACTTGAACTTGAGAACCGAGTTTACAAGGATATTCTCCAGTGGGACTTTTATGACCGATTCTACAACCTCACCTTAAAGCAGGTTTTGTTTCTGGAATGGATGGCGAAAAACTGCCCAAATGCTCGTTTTTTATTTAATGGTGACGATGATATTTTTGCTAACACAGACAACATGGTTTTGTATCTCCAAAGCCTTAAAGACAATGATGGGAGCAAGCACCTCTTCACTGGTAATATTGTGAGGAATGCTGGACCCTTCAGATTTGCCTGGAGCAAGTATTATATCCCAGTTCAGGTGTATGAATCCAATAGTTACCCCCCTTATTTAGATGGTGGAGGCTACCTTCTGTCCAGCTATACAGCTCTGATGATATATTATATGTCTTATACTGTCAGCCTTATTCCTATTGATGATGTTTACCTTGCCATTTGTTTGGCCAAAGCTGGACTTGGACCTAAGCATCATCTGGGTGTGAGGACCAGAGGGATGTACATTCCCTCCAAACAACTAGATCAGCATGACCCTTGCTATTATAAGGAGATTTTATTGGTACATGGTTTTGCTCCACATTCTCTGTTCATTATGTGGCAAAGCGTGCATGACCCCAATTTGAAATGTGAACATTTAAGGAAATCAAGTGAACCTATAATTCCAGGAAAAAAAACTATCAAGAAACCTGAAGTTATTGTAACAACTGACGAGCCCCAATCAGCAATGATACACAATTAAATTAAATAACACACATAAACCCCTTCCCACCCCCGAAGAGGAGGCTCTCAGTTGGGTTCACAGGAATATGTTTGACAGCTACTTTAGAGATTAAATTAAGTTACACAACATGCTAACAACTGAGCACCGTACACACTGAGTAGACACAGGTAGAAAGAATAATTATTTAGAGAGATGAAGATGTTTATTTAGAAGACCTTCGTGATAAGTTTATTTAAAATGTGCATCAACATCCTGATGAATCAGGATCTGTGCGTAATTCACAAACGATATGTTTTCTTTATAAGGTATTAACATAATACAAAACATCCTTTCTTTGCCAATGTTTAACCAAAGCAAAATAGCTTGTGTATTCGTCTTGCATGGATTAGTGCCACGTTTTCATTTTCTTTTAGACAGAGCAATGGCATTAAGGAAAGAAGGAAATGAAAGAAAAAAAGTGATATTTTCATTCTTTTTATCGCTTTCCCTTCTTTTGTTTTACTCAACAGTTAACTGTTGTAATAACAATTTAACAAATGACGTTAAACACGACCCCTCCTTCTGTATCACTTCCTAAAAATAGCCGAAATTGACTAACAATTTTAACTCTCTCTCTTGCCCTTTTTTTCCTGCGGAGAACAACCCGTGTTGTCACCAATACAAACCAAATACCACCAATTTACATAAAACAAACAACAAACATATGTTAAAATGAACATACAC
>NW_007585340.1:0-3687 GCF_000523025.1 Cynoglossus semilaevis | reverse complement strand
GTTCGGTACTCGTCAGACCACAGAGACGGCGCGGTCTACAAAGGGACAGTCCAAGTGTGTGGGCCTCGGCCCCACCCCTGAATGGTGGGACAGACGGCGGTCGTAAAGGGACTGAGAGGTGTTTCACACTTGAATGTGTAATAAAAGGCTCGTGTTACCATCCTGTCAGGACCTGGAGGTGCAGCCAGCCGGTTCTCCCAGCCCAGACAAAAACACCTTTCTCTGGGCACGGGAGCTGGTGGCTTGGCCCCAGCTCAACACGTTCCCCTGGTGGAAGGGAGGTTCATTCACAAAAAGCGGTCAGCGACTGTTTTGTCTATGGCAGCACGGAACTCGTTTGTAGTCTTTGGGTAGTTTTCGGGGGCAGGTGACGTGCGGGGACGCACATCCCGCAGAAGCGAAAGTGATATAGAATTCATTGAGTATGTTAGAGTCGGCAGCAGATCAGTGTTGATGGAACAGACCGGGCCTTGTAGTTTCGGTCAACTCGGGTTTTTGTCAATGGTTTCATGTGAAGTTCACATCCCTTGTAGTTTTTAGGTACCAGATGAAGCCGGCACTGCAGCATTTCTTTTTATTATTATTATTATTCATATTTACAAAATCATGTTAAATATTTACAAATCATTTAAAGAAAAAAACAAAGATGCACATTTAGGTAAAAATATTACGAATTGCATAATAAATTATATATCGATTGAGCAGAAACTTAATACAGTCTGAACTACAAACATTTAGGGTCCAGCGAGTGAACAGACGGACAAGTCCATCCAAGGATCCAGAAAGACCTAAAAAAAAAAAAGCCCACTTTGGTCACAGACCAATGTCTGGATTGACATCCCCCCCACCACCCCCTCGAAGTTTAATGCTTTATCTGACACATTTAGCATCTCGCGGACTTATAAAAACAATAAAACACTCTTTACACCCTTGTAATTCTCTTAACTGAATTGAGCCACGTGGTCCCTTTTACTGACAGAGATGGGGAAAGGAAAAGAGGAGGAGTGGACAGACAGAGGTGAGCAGACGAAGGGTGTCCCTCGAGGAACATTTCTGAAGACAATTTATATATTTTGGAGAGATAAACCATCTGCCTGTTTGCTCTTTTCATAAATTCTCCAGTCAGTTTTACTGGCTTGTCTCAGCCGCTGTCTCCCCGTTCCTGATGTGTGTTGTTTCATAGCACGCCGCCTGTCTTCACTGTTTGGACAAGTGCATCAGAGGACTGCATTGTTATCTGGACATCAAATAAAACTGCAAGGCCCTTTTGAACAGCATTGTGTCAGATTTCCGATTAGCTGTTTGTTAGCCGATGACATGTCATAAATACTGACCCTAAATATTCTACAGACCCCGGAAAGAAGTTTGGAGTCGAAACGTCCACATGATGGTTGGTTTCCTGTTGGAGTAGATTATCTTACCAGCCTCGTATAAGTTTATCAGTGCTTGGCTCGACAGTTATCGGGTGGTGTTTCCATTTCACGCTCGTAGCCAAGTGCTGTCTGTAGGTTCTACAAAACAAACTCTATTTGTCATCTTTCGGTTTGGACGGCCGAGACTTGAAATGTGCTAAAATCGTATCTAATGATTGCGGATAAAATAATGCATTTTTTGATTTCCTTAATTTCTGGCACGCTGGTTACATCGATGCACACACTGCCACCTAGCAAATGTGAAAAAAATGGAAACATGACCGTGTGCAAATTGTGCAACAGTGAGTTTTCCCAGCACTGCAGCATTTCAAGTCTACAGTATCACCGCACTGTAAGACATTTTGCCATTAGCACAGACATCTGGCGTTAATGTTAGCTACAACAGTCCTGGTAAAGACACCAGAGCTAATGTTAGCTATAACAGTCCTGGTGTAGACACCAGAGCTAATGTTAGCTACAACAGTCCTGGTACAGACAGCAGAGCTAACGTTAGCTACAACAGTCCTGGTACAGACACCACAGCTAATGTTAGCTACAACAGTCCTGGTACAGACAGCAGAGCTAACGTTAGCTACAACAGTCCTGGTACAGACACCAGAGCTAACGTTAGCTACAACAGCCCTGGTACAAACACCAGAGCTAACGTTAGCTACAACAGTCCTGGTACAGACAGCAGAGCTAACGTTAGCTACAACAGTCCTGGTACAGACACCACAGCTAATGTTAGCTACAACAGTCCTGGTACAGACAGCAGAGCTAACGTTAGCTACAACAGTCCTGGTACAGACACCAGAGCTAACGTTAGCTACAACAGCCCTGGTACAAACACCAGAGCTAACGTTAGCTACAACAGTCCTAGTACAGACACCAGAGCTAACGTTAGCTACAACAGTCCTGGTACATGATGGGGATTTGTATCAAAAGAGTTCATATGTTGAATTTAATATCTGTAATTGCACTGTGAGATCGTATCGTTTGAATGTAGTTGACAAATGAAAAATGTATAATTGAAAAAATACCTGTATAAATATAGGTGAGGTAAACAATTTTGTTGTTCAAATTTATAAATATGTTGATTTACTGTTACTATCAGTCCAAATAATTGTCTCCCATCATTGGTTCATTGGCTTCACTTCCAGCCATTCATCTCTTTGAGCTTGCTAATACTTGTGCCTTTAGTAGGGGCTTTCCACAGAGTGCGAGAGGACTTCTTTTTCGGTTTGTCCTTCTTGTCTTTATCGGTGGCAGGAAACACAGTCTGCAGAGGTGAGAGTCGGGAATTAGAAGAGATAAGACTTAAAACAGGGGCCTGACAAATAGTCAGAATTGACACAAACACCTCCGACACAAGGTACAAACTAGAGATATTCATGCAAATTCCAACCCAAGAGTTGGACTATTATCATCGTCTGTCCGTCATCACATTTGCCGTTTCTTTTTAATACGGTCAGAGCAGAACTTACGCAGCAGCACAGAGCGTAGCAGCTGAGCTTGGCAGCATTTTGTCCTGTCCCTGCGTAACGGTTCTTTTTTGGCAGCAGCAGAACGAAGGACACAGCCAGAGACAGATGGTAGAAGCTGTGGACATAGGCGTAGTCCCACTCCTGCAATAAGGAGGAAACACCACATCCGTCACGGAGGAACTTGACGTCTCTCTCTTGACATATCCGCCTTACAATTCAACGGCTTAACAACCAGTAAAATATTACATATCAACAATACATCAATTTTAAAAAAGTTAATTGTTTTAATAGACGCTTTGTTGATTACCTACGATCCATGAATAGACGTATGCACGAAGTCAAGTCAAGTTTGATCTATTTTTATCTGTACATTTTTACATCTGTCGACTCCATTCACAGATTAGTCGAAACTCACTGTATAATTACAACTATTTATATTCAAAATTGCCCCGAACCCTGTCATCTGCTCCATTGTTGCCTGGATGCACCATTTGTCTGGACCAGGACTATTGTAGCTATTGTTAGCGCTGGTGTCTGTATTGATAGCACTACGTTATGATATGATATTGAGGCGATATTGTAGGCTTGGCTTTTTACATTTTGTCGCATAATTTCCGCGCAATTGTGCTTTTTTCCGAGCTATCGTGGCAAGGGTTCATAACTGCAACCTATAGGCAAGTACTACTTACTAAGTGTCGCATACACGTTGTATGTAACACAAGGTATATACTGTAATAGTGGTATCTCTGTAATTTGATATGTCTAAAAAAAATCTTCCCTTTCTAGCGCTA
>NW_007585339.1:0-3723 GCF_000523025.1 Cynoglossus semilaevis | reverse complement strand
TTAACTGGGCTGCGGATGTACCTACACTGTTCTCCTACAACATCAATCTCTTATGCAACCTACTACTGATATGACGAAATCTGAAAATGGCATTTTATTTCATACTCCATCAGGCAAACCAGTACTGCCACCGTCCCTCTATTCTTGGGCTGCACGTGTCCAATGGGCAGTGCCATGTGATAACAGCAGGGATGATTGGAGCAGTACAACACGTTTTTTACTGTCCAAATTTTCAAAAAGCTGCACAGAAGCATGTACAACAGTGCATAATCTGTTTAAAACATAATGCTCAAGGAGCTGTAAGAACAAGACAAGGCTCATTTCTGATGCCAAAGGAACCCTTTAAACATCTACACATGGACTATATTGAACTGAACAAATCATAAAATCAACAATATTGTTTAGTCATTGTCTGTGCTTTCAGTAAATGGGGTGAAATTCATCCAGCTGTTAATGCCAATGCTGAGTTCACCTGCAAAGTTTTGAAAACAACAATATTTCCGAGATATGGATTCCCAGAAATTATCTACTCAGATAATGGGACACATTTTACAGCAGCATGTGTAAAAAGCCTGTTGACAGATTATGGCATTACGCATAAACTACATGCAGCTTACCATCCACAAAGCGCTGGATTGGTAGAAAGAAAAAATGGCACAATAAAACAACTACTTGCTAAGGCAGTAGCTGATACGGGGAAACCATGGCCACAGTGTTGAAAATGACAAAAATGATGATTTGCATGCTTATTTGGGAAATGCTGCAAAAAACAAAAGAACAAATTGAATCTGCCAAAGCTCTCTCTATCCCACAGAAACCTGGACATGACCAGAAGATCCAGGTTGGCGACCTAGTGTTCCTAAAAGCTACACAGAGAACAAAGTGGTCTGATCCACAGTGGAACCTACAAGGTCCTTGTTGGTGCCGAAAATTACGTTATTCAGTCACCACTATTGTCATCTAACTGCCGCAGATAGAATGACCTGAAAAGAACCACACCTGACAACGTTGTACTTTTTACTCGCTGCGAGGGGGAGCAGAGAGACCAACAGCTTCGCAGAGTTGGCTCACCTAAGTCCCAAAGTGTATGAGGACTGCAGCTCCTTTTATTGAGAAAGTTTCACAAGTACTGGGCAGTTGTTTTTTTCTTTAAGTTTTACTCCCAGGGCAAAGTTCATCCGATTCCCATACTTGATGAGAAACAGACCTCATCCTTTATGGACCTACATTGTAAAAAACCTTTTAGGAGTACCTACTCCTGTCAAGCAGACCATTATTTAACACACTTAGATAACAGTTTATGGTTCACCACACTTTGGTTTAACACACTTAACTATACACACTGGATGTTTAATGCCACCCACTGGAGGGACAACAACTGTTCAAAGACAGGTTTAGCCACTTTTAATTTTTCTGCAATAGGTGAACGATCTGGTGTACAAAAATAGATCTCTACACAACCTCTCCTCATGGCACTTCCAGGAAATTGGGGGTGGCCGCGTCCTTAAGAATATGTATGGCATTGTGGTTCTAAAACTTATCTCTGGTTACCAGAAGACTAGTGTGGTACATGCTATTTAGCTAGAATACTTCCAGCTTCTGTAGTTGTACCTAAGGTAAATTTAACTCAATCTGAATATTCTACCGGTATTCACCGTTACAAACGTAGCACTACAGAAACAAAGTCGCCTCCGCTTTTTAGTAATGTTAAAGGATTTTTTATGACTCTTTTTCCAATGTATGGTGTTGCATATCTAGGACATAGAATGAATGACGTTTTTTGGTCACTAGAGAATCTTACTGCTTCTGTGCTACATCTTGCTGAATTTGTTAAAGATGATCCTGAAAAGCGTGCTATGAAAACCATGATTATGCAAAATCGTATGGCATCAGACTTCCTTCTAGCAGAGAAGGGAGAGGTATGTGCCCTGGTTGGTGATTATTGTTGTACAATTATTCCTGATTCGACTGATAATATTACACAGATCATTGGTGAAGTGCAAGCTTTACAGGAACATCTCCAATCACAAAAAGATGATTCACATTGGACTTGGGACAAAAATCTGCTTTCCTGGCTCACTTCCAGTTCCTGGTGGAGTATCCTTTTAAAATTACTTATGCGTGTTTTGACTGTTTTTATTTTGCTTTGTTTGATTTCAACTTGTGTAATACCGTGCATTAAGTCAATGATTGCTAAAATGGTATCTACTAGACTAATGTATGTGCATGCCTTGTACCAACAAACTTCTCTCATTCCCACTGCCCCACAGATTGACGAGGACACCTCAGCTGTTTGAAGTGTTCAACTGTGCTATAGTTCCGAAATGTTGTCTGTGCAGAAAATCGAATTGAAGTAGTACATGACTGATATGAGAAGTTGTTCTATTTCACAGTCTAATTGATATGTAAAACAGCAGGGAATGTTAAGATTTTGTAAATACATTTATTCAATCTTTACAATATATGCACTGTATTAAGTTTCCATATCAATTTATACTGTTTGTTTTTGAATACTGTACTAAAAGGAGAAGTACTGAAGAAAGGTGTGCATGCTGATGGTTTACATAACAGGATGGTGTATGGTACGGATGGCACTGACTATTACGCTTGAAGATGGAGACAGGTCACAGAACCGGCCTGAACCAGTTTCTCTGCCCAAATAATGTGGAAAACAGAACATCAAAAAGGAAAAGAATCCAAAGTGTATTTCTTTGATCTAACCTGAGTTACTGAGCAGAATAGCTCAGCACCTGTACATGTTTTCTATTGGTGGAAAATCTTTGTTTGAAGCAGCCTTTGCCAATCAGGCAATAGGTTAAGTTCTAATTTTTAAATGCACTTTAGGAAGGGGTATTTGGTACCAGGCCGCAGTGGGACACAGTGAAACAGTGTACTGCGGTTTTACTAATTTACATCATTCAAAAGGAATCCAGTAATATCCTTTTACTTTTTTCATTAAAAAATAATCTGGCAACATTTCAATAGGTCATTCAGACTCTGATACTAACAGAATAAAGTCTAAAAGATGTTTTATTTAGAAAATCCAATGATTATTTGACAATGGTGCGGTAGTAAGGGCTGATACCGGCCGACCGGTCCTTGGTACAAAAAAAGTTGGAGACCGTGGACTTCACCAGTAGTAAAAATGAAGATAAAAATATTAGGAAAAAAAATTACAAACAGAAAAAAGAGGGAAAATTCTGTGTCTACGCAGTTACCAAAATAATGTATAACCAAATAAAAATCAAAGAAGTCTGTGGAATTTTTTTTTTCTCTGAACCATAAACTCATAAATCAACAACATTTAATGCAGCCCTAATGAAAAGTATGGTTAACATGTTGTAAAGACAGATGACAAAACATGCAAATTAGAGGTGAAGTACATCAATTCAGTGAAAGGTAAGGTGTCGTCGAATGTAATTTACCAATTAATAATTACCAATGCAGTGGAACATCGAGATACTGTATGAGCTACCTGGATTACGAGTACTCCATCTTACAAGTCCGCAATATTCCACTCGACACTGCCGCTCTCACCGTCCCTCACTAGGTTATACCCATTTACCCATTTATATAACAATAAATGTTTTCTTAATTATTATTATTTTATATTATCAATATGTTTGTTTATATCTATGTTTTAGATGTTTAGATAGGGCAATTTTAATTTAATTATTTAATAGTATATATCTGGAAGGGCTGGAACGAATTAATTGGTTTTTA
>NW_007585338.1:0-3811 GCF_000523025.1 Cynoglossus semilaevis | reverse complement strand
GTCTGCAACCTGTGGCTCCTGGGCCACTGGTGGCTCTTTAGCCTGTTTGTAATGGACAAAAGTTATTAAAAACACAAACAATTTTACCCTAAATATTCAGGTTGCTTGCTAACAGCAAAATGACATTTCACTGTCCTTAAAATCTGGTGTCAGGTAGATGCTTCTTAAAGACTTGGGAAAAAGTAAAATATGGCGACAACAAATGATTTCACTTACTTCAGGACGTAAGCACCGGTTATGTGGACGACGTAAAGGCAAATATAATAGAGCTGACGGGGAATGTCTTCCTGTCGGGAAGAGATTGTTAAATACGTTAGTAGGTGGGAGTGTGTCTTAAAAGGATTAAAAAAAATAAATGAGTGCATCTGATCTGATCTGATCCTGTTACCTTTCGTACTTTTTGGAAGTACAGTTCCGGAATCGCGTGGAGCCAATAGGCAATTTGGCAAATGTAGAAGAACTTGACCTGAAAACTGGCCACAAAGAGGAGATTGTGCAGAAATAAGAGCGTGGCTGTTGTGGTCACACTCAGCAGCAGAGTCACATGTTACGGTGATGTACGGGGGGGCTGGGGGGGACAGACCCTACTGGACACAATCAGGTGGTGCAGAATGATTACCACAACATATTATATATGGCTGTAGTCAACTGTACTCACACCATGTGAGTGTGGGGGTACCCCTCCCATAAGAAGGTCGGATTGGATGCAAAGTCCTCCTAGAAGAGGAGAGAGACAGAAGGAGTTTGAGATAAATGATGGCGTGATTCCATGACCCCCCGATGACCCCCTGGTGACCCCCTGACCCTCTCACCGCCGTTAGGATGCTGCTGCCCCAGACGAAGGAGAACAGGTAGAAGGCAGCGAGTTGGCCCGACTCGTTGAACTTGCTGTGCTTGGTCTTCGACAGGTGCAACCTCCGGTTCATTTTCTGAAACACACAATTAAATATCACACAAAACACGGGGGAGGTCAATAATCATCGCAAACGATAACAAACAATACGACGGTGCTACGGATCAGAGACGGAAAGAGCAGAAACTACGAGGACGACCTGTTGACTCTGATACTCACATCCAGGATGTACTCCTGTATCAAGGCGTGGAGGATGACTGCAATGAGCAGATAGAAGAACACAGTCGCCACATCCTTCGGACCGTATTGGTAAAGATTCACCGGATCGCTCTTCTCATCTGGAAAAGACGAGAACATTTAAAAAACAGTTTTAAATGAAAATAAAAGTCCTGACAGTGTGTTTAAAGAAATTATCTGAGATCATATCTGTAGATCGGACTCACCGAGAATATGGGTTACGTTGTACTGGACTGTGATGAACATGATGGCGAACTTTGCAGTGACCTGGAATACAAAAAAAAAAGAATATGGATAACCATCATAAACTGTACAAAAGTCACTTTTTTTGAAAAGCAAAATTCAAGTTTTAGCTGCAATTCCACTACTGACCAAGAGGGGCTAGCTGCGTAAAAACATCATCATTATCATTTTTCATGTTAAATATTACTATTGCTATCTTTACGAATGTTAATAATAATTGTAAAATTAATACGTAGTCAAGAATTTTTAATGTGTGTTTATACATTTTTACCTGAAAATCTTAGAGAAAAATATACATAAAAAAAAAACTTTTGGAAATATTACCTGAAAATCTTAGAGAAAAATATAAAAAAATGTAGCTTTAAAAAAACAAAACTTTTGGAAATTGGAAATGAAAACAAGTCTTTGAACAGTCATGACGTATTCTTAGTATAACCTCATGTGGAATTTTAACCAAGAAGATTCGTCATGTTTGACAACGTGTTTTGATTAAATAACACTAACTTTAGTTAAATGGCGTGTAAACATAGATATAATCTGTGTTTTATGTCCACAGGTAAGAAGACCACGGTGTCGGGGTGAGTAGGCGTCGTCTCCATGACTTTACAACTGAGTCAACACAGTAGGAGACCGATAACACACCACCTTCAACCGAACAAAGTCTGTCCAGGAGACTGGACCGGACCGGACCGGAGTGGAAACAGAAGGACCCAGAATGTTCCGTGTTGTTTTCGGTCAGGTGTTGATGGTTACGAGGGCTATCTGTTATCAGTCACTTGAGTCTGCGGTGCTGACGCCAAGCGGCTCTTACGTTAACCGTGCACACACACACACACAGACGTAGCTTGACTGGGAAGTTGCTGCTAACAGCAGATACACAGGTAAATAAATGACTAGCCGCGGAGGCGACCTGCTAAAAATGAGCCATTAACTTTGGCTGCGGGCCTCCGCATCGTTGTCTTCGGCACTGGGGAGAAGGGGGACACATGAGACGGGGAAGGAGACACAGACTGAAGCGGCCCCTCCTCCCCCGTCCTCCTCCTCCTCCCCCCCTGGAGAGCTGCTGTCATGCTAACTACAACTCACACAGTACCTCAAACATCAGGCCCAGGAGGATAATCATGGCCAAACATGACACCATGTCGGCGTGATTCTGGATCACAAACTCGTGGCTCAGCACCGGCGGACTCTTGTTCTTCTTGCGGAAACCCATGGCTCTCGAGACGCGCGGCTCTCTCACTACTCCCCTTATCTGGATCCTAGGGCTGCTTGAAGCCTAGCTTCCCCAGCGCGACACAGCTTGGCTGACGGGGGATGCTGGCCCCCGGTTCTGGTCCTGGTTCTGGTTTGGTGACGTTCGGAGCGGAGTCCTTGGATTCAGTGAACCGCTGCTCGTTGGCGTAAAATAAGTCATGAAAACATAGATCGCGGACAACAACCGCTGCACTACACCCACTTTTTTTCTTTTTTGCCCCAGCCTGGTGAAGTCAGATGACAGGCCCTCCCACTTCAAGCCCCCATTCATGAACCACCCAGCGCTGGTGACGTAGAAGGAGAACCCGGGGCGGTGGTGCATTCACGTCCTCCACGTAAAGAACCTTACGTTCGCGCAACGGAGTCACAACCGCGTGAAGTGGACCTGTCACAAACTAGGTAACAAACCTGTGAGTAATTTTAAAAAACTGTTAAATATTCGTTAAACACGGTTTTGTTAATTTTAAATCTTTTAAAATTAGGGCCTAAATAAAAAAAAAACGTTTTTTTGCTGCCACTTAACACTGTTGTTGTAAATATCGTTCATTAATCTGTATTTATTTCCTATTTTGTTCCTGAAATGAATAGGATGGCCTCTGGATAAAAAGTACTCACCGGTGGAAAAGATATCCAGCAGGTGGCAGCAAAGCAGCGCACAGGAACCTTCCATAAATAAACAAAAAATTAAAAAAAATTAAAAAAAAATGATGGGAAAGATACTAGTAGCTTTAGCTCAACCACGGAGTTATTCAAGCAATAAATCAACACATTCAAGTGGGGGAAGACAAGATGGAGGGGGGGGCACTAGTCTGTAACAGTGTGTAATTCTTATATTTAATGGACAATCAGTGCGTACTGTGAATTTGTTTGAAAACTGGAGCTGAAAGCAGAAAAAACGACGTCTTCAAAAAGTTAAAACAAGTTTTGGATTGTTTTTTTTTCAGTAAATTTAAAAGTAAGTGTAAAAATTTATGTATATAATAATCTATTCACAAATCGTCACTAAGCCCGGCTAGCTCAGTCGGTAGAGCATGAGACTCTTAATCTCAGGGTCGTGGGTTCGAGCCCCACGTTGGGCGTTCACATTTTCTCTTTTTTTTTTCCTATGTGACCATTTGACTTTTACTATACATTTTTCATTTATGTATTTAGTCCTCATTTGGCGTTTAAGCATTTAAAAAAATATAAAAAACAAAGACAAACTGAATTTAAACCTGGTGGCTG
>NW_007585337.1:0-3856 GCF_000523025.1 Cynoglossus semilaevis | reverse complement strand
TCTCTTCCTGTGTAGACAACCTTCTCAACACGAACAGCCTCTCCTTTCTCTCCATACCTGCACAAAAAGTAAGAGGAGTTAATCATTAGTCATTATCAACATGACAATAAATGTTGGTTAAAATGCTGAGGACAAATTGAATGGGGCTGAGTCTGAGTTTGAGACTTGAACCTAAGTTAGTAGCACTGACTTAGGTTTGACCCTAGACTAAATATTAGAATGTGCAGGAGTAAATAAGAAAACTAAAACATACGTTGCCTAACTCGTTAGGAGACAAAGGAGCCATAAGATGAGTCAGGGTAAAGTTCTGAGTTTAAGTCACAGAGACACTGAATGATTACATATATACAACTATATCATGAGGCAGAACTAAGTTAATTTAAGTTATGTTGCTGCTGCTGGCTGCCTGTCCAGTCCTAAGCTTCTTGCTAAGACACTATTCTATAAAATCCTATTCTATTTATTATCACCATGACTGTCCTCCTTTGGAGAGTTTTAATATTATTATTTATATTAAGTATTGCTAAGCTAAGCAGTTCTGGCGAGGGTAGAATGTTCACACTGCTCTTCTAGGATTCACACAGGTTTATCAAACCAGAAGCCACTATTTCCTGCGTGCTTCCAACCACAGGGTTTCTTGACATATTCCTGTGAAGAGTCTGAATCTACACGTGCTCTTAGTTGTATTTGTTCTATGGGATCGTATGAATGAGGGGTGAAAATACTAGGACATTTCTTGATGGCTGTGAAGGTGTCTTAAAGAAGGCAGGGGTCAGAGGTTTCTTTTAGACTGGGGGCTGGACCTTCACAACCTGTCATAAGCCATATCACATCTCCTGGCTGACTGCTACCTACTATTGTGTGGCCTTTAGCTGTGAGCTGATTTGGTTTGACAGAGAAGACAAGAGGCTACTGCTGAATAGGAGTCATCCTGAGAGGGAGGAAGCAAGAGAGCTACGGGAGTAGGCTTAAGCACCACAGGGTGGCCTGCAGGGGTCAGAGGTGGGTCAAAGGTCACCTGGGGTCTATAAGGTCTTAACATCTTACATCATTTCAGAAACAACAAAAAGTAGGTCTCAAGCCTGACATCTTCTCACTATATCCTCTACAGAGACTAATGACTGAGGGAGGGGTTCTCAACCGGCCTTTCAGTAAATCACCAGAACCTGGTCAAATAGAAAAAACATTATTTGCCATTGTATTCACAAAATAAAGACACATGTATTAAAGACAAAATTTCCCCTGCATTTGACCCAGGAGCATTTTACTGCACTATACTTCGCCCAGAGCAATGCACTAACAAAGAGCGAAAGGTTAAGGCAAAGAGAAGATAGGAGGAGATTAAAGGAGTAGAGGAGAGGAAAGAAGAGGAGAGGAAAGGAGAGGAGAGAAGGGGGGAGGAGATGAGAGGAGGGAAGAGGAGAGGGGAGGAGAGGAGAGAAGATAAGCTCCCACCTTGACTCCATCAGAGTACGTATAGAAGCAACAGTCGGTCCAGATCCCAGATGATTGTAGTAGGGTCCTTCATCTTTCTCCAAGATTTGTTCTTAAAAAAGAACACACATTTAAATATCACTAATAAATCTCTCATATCTTTTTATTTGATTGATCTACATGTTATATACACTCACTCACTACACTCTTTTTAACATATTACCTTAGTTAAAAATAGGGAACTGGTCTGTTTTCTTATGGTTAAAATTCTCCACCAATGTGTGAAAAACCTAAATGAATTGTATTGAGAACCTACATGTCATATGTTGTATCTAATGTTGTAGTTCTCGAGCATTTTTAATCAAACTGTCTCTGAATTCCATGATTTAAAAGACTTTAATGGGCCCTCATGTCCTGTGTGCTTTGGTCTATTCTGGTCTGTAAGGCTCTACTTGTTATTACATCTCAGTTTGTGTGTAGGGTTTGATGCTAGATCAAAAGTAGTGCTGATTTGTTTTGATTGGGGCTGGGGGGTTTGCGAAAAGAAAACACTCCTTCTTTGCAACATGAGCCAAATCATATATGAGAAACGTGAGAATCTACCACTGATTGCAACATCCACTTCCCATAAATACTTGGACACATACTAATACACTGCTCATGCTCAAACACCGAGGCAGTGACTGCAGGGCGTGGTGCATGAGTAAAATCACACGCTGCAAAGAGGCGGATGTTTGAGGGAAGCATCAATGACTTAGTGTGTGTGTTAAAAAAGGCTGAAGGGTGTGTCTGAATGTGATGGTCTGTGTGTGTGTGAGTTTGTGTGTTAAGTTTGTTGACCAATGTTCCACAGATGTCTCGAATGCCTTCACTGTGTAGCTGCATGTAATGTGTTCTACATTAACTGTAAATCAATTTTCATTTTTCTTTCTGCTGATATATGTAAAATGTCATGTGTGAAGGTGTTGGCTAAAATAATTAAATTAATAATATAAATTGATGACAAAGTGATGATCAAATACTTTTTAAACATAATCTAAGTCTGAAAGGAAAAAACAAACTTTATATTCACAGTCTCCAGGTTGGTCTTTTTGCTCCTCAGTGACAGAAAATGAAATATTTTGGAGAAAACATCCACATTTGAGTGGAAAAAACCTTGACTTAAGGTTTCAGAAATATTATATAAATATTAAATATAATATACATATAAGATATGTTTACCTTTTTCTGCACTTTAGAAACCATTAGGTTAACCAACAAATCGAGGAAATGCATTTATTCATCGAGGGCAAATTGTTGACAATACTGTGTGTACATTACTTTGTGTGGCTTTGAAGCCTTGTGTATTTTTACTTTTCCTGGGAGATCCAGGCTGTTGCTGTGTTAAGTAGTTAAGAAAGTGTTATATATTGAGTTTTACTGTCTAATTGATGTGAACTATGTTTTTACTGAAAGTGCAGTTAGTGTGTGAAAACAGTGTTCTGCCAAAACTACAGCAGCAAACCCCCAACCTTACTTTTCTGTAGGTTTATATCTGGCACTTCTTCTATTGTTTCTTTGTGCTGCCTTCATTGTCTCACTTACACATTATAGATGGCCACAGTCATATAAAACACCAACACACATTCTTAGACACACAGAACAAGCATCCTCAGAGACGCTGGCAGAGGAGGACTGAACTATCTAGTCTGTGTACATTAACTAGTAAAGAAAATTTTGTTCAGTGTCATTCACTGAAAATGCCAGTTGTTTTCTATGTTTTTTTTGAGTTAGTCTAAAGTGATTAGTCTATAACTGAGCTTTTTTCCCTTTGCCAAAAACACTTTTTTAAGCTCTTGCAATTACTTTAATGAAATTAATGAAACTGAATTACTTGTCACCAGTGCACACAACGGAATCCGACCTCTGTGTTTAACCCATCACCATAGTGAACAGAGGCAGTGTGCTGTGTGTGAGAACGGTTTCATGCTCAGTACACTTCAGTGGCAATTTCACAGCTGAGGGACTCAAACCTGTGCCCTTCCGAACCCAAGTCTGCTTCTTTAACCCCCTAGCCAACACTGTAGAATGTACGTTCACAGTGCGTTTTATATAAGCCATCACTGGCAGTTAGAAACACAGACTTACCCACACAGTTGCAAAGGGGAAACTCTGGCTGTAACTCTTTGGAAGGAGTATCCAACAGGTTCTTGGTTGGGGTATCCAGGTAGCGCAAAGGAGACTCCAAAAAGTCTTTGAGAGATGGAGAAAAGGGCAGACTGTCTTTTGTGGGTGTGTCTTCCTCAGAAAAGCATGTGGTGGACAGAACCGCTACATCTCCGGAGGCTTCAATCTTCATACGTTTAGGAAGGGGGGAACAAGGCATGTGGAACTTCTCCAACACACTGTGCTGCTTCTGCTGGTCTACAACTGCATCCTGATG
>NW_007585336.1:0-3891 GCF_000523025.1 Cynoglossus semilaevis | reverse complement strand
GTACAGAACACAGAGACATTAATACATAAAAAAACTTGTTCCACCCATTCAGCACATGTTCTCTGGTTCTCGAACCACGATGGTCCCGGCAAAAAAAAACCATTATAGAGAAACGACTTGACCTTTGATTAGGGATGTAACGATGCATCGGGACTCGGTTAGAAATTGATAGAAATTAAAAATCGCGCGTAGACGTAAGGAGTGGAATCTCCAAAACTGGTCAAACCAAGACACTACACCCTCCAGTACAGTAGGTGGCAGTATGTGCCTAAAAACATCGGCCCAAACCTGACCTACTGTTAAACCAAAACGTCAGGTCCCTACGTAGCCCTAAGTGATGTTCAGGTGTTGAAACAGAACGTAATCATTAGATTAAAAGTCAAACTGGGGATTAAAAGAAAAATCGCGATAAAATCATGTGAGTTCATGTATCGTTACATCCCGACTGTGTATATGGAGTAAAGTGTCTAAGGTGGATTAGGGTTCCCTTTAGAGATAGCTCAGATGCTAATCAGTACTGTTGGTGTATATTTAATTAATATATATATATGTGTAGTTCGCAGAATTCTGCTAATTAATGTGGCCAACTTTTGTGTGTAGTACACATCTTCTACTTTTGCCAATTTGACCAATCGTGGATTAAGACGCCACGAGAAACACGAAGCACGAATCCCAGCTAATGTACGCGGTACACGTGACCGCTGCCGCAAATCCCTCGTTGACTATATTTACATTCGGAAGTTTATAACTTCAAAAAACCTAATGAGGAGTTCATGCATTTTTCAAGGGGGCGACATCTCTGTATAAAAGACTGTTTTTTTAATCCCCGCCTGCATTAAACATTCTCTGTCATGTAATCTGACCTGGGATCAGCGCAGCCACGGGGAACATTAAACTTTTATGTGTCGGCTTTTAACGGCAGAGCACGGGAGTAAATCCCAGGCGTTGCTGCCCTTCAGGTCTTCTTCAGATTAACCTCCATTATTGGTTGGTTAGAATCACCACGATGACTGAAGCTGTATGTTTACAATCACCGCCATGTCACTGTATCTTTATTGGAATTTGGTCCAGAAGTCATTGTTTTTACGTCTCTTGAAGGACCCCTGGTGGTCAAAAATTAAATTTATGTATTTAATTTATTTAATAAAATGTCACTAAAATGAGAACAAATATAAAGTGCATTTAAGTAAAACCTACCAAACGCCTAAAATTTGGAGAGATTTTCAATTTTCAAAATAAAATTTTTTTTTTAGATTTTCTTAATATTGCAGCGTCAATCACATTATTTTCACTTTAAATGACTAAAGCAAATAGATATATTAAATAGTAAATTATTATAAATAAAGCATTTTTTTCATTGTGTCCCACTGTGGGCCGCTAACAAAATATTAATGGACCCGTACCGGTCCACGCACCGGGGGTTGGGGATACCTGTTTTATGTAATCAAAAAAAAAAGCCGGTGTACTGTACTCTACAGACATTAGCGTGCAATCGTGTTAACGGTGTTACGTGTTTCGCTGAGGGCGTGGTCATGTACAGTACACGAGGCCCAGGATTGGTCAGCTGAAGTGTTTTTTGTTTATCCTACAGGTCGGTCGTGCTTGCAGAGGAGGACAGAGGCAGTGTGTGTGTACAAACAGCATGTAGAGTCTGGACACCATTCATATCCAGAGAGAGAAGAAGAAACACTCATATAAAAATAAAGGGTGATGATCACAAAGAAGAATGAGTCATAGTCCACCCTTCAACCATCCCCTGATGTCATCGCATCAATCCATCAATCCAGCCTGTTCTTTTTTTTAAACATTATGATACTGTGTTCTTTTTATACCCTTATTGTGACTCCCGTCAAGTTCAACTCCGGTGACGTCAGAGGAAAAACAGAACATTTCACATGCCTGAGAAATATTCCGCTGTACCCCACAAAAGAGGGGGAGGAAACCGGCGGCTTCCGCAAACGACTCGCAAGCATCGGTACAGATGACAGGATGAGGAAATATTAATCAGTAATGATTTGATTCCCACGACAACGGTCTAGTTTCCCAAAGACGAAGCAGGAGCCGGTCAAACGTTTCACCTGTATGAGAAGCTGTAGGAGACAAAATCAGTTAGACCACCTCAAAACAAATATCCTCCGGAGATAGGGGGGCGCTAGAGACAAGGTCAGATGGTTATGGTGTAAATTTAAATCTCAGAAAAATTTGTGCGGCTATTTACTGCCGTTGTTAAGTCAGATGAAGGGACAGAGACAGGAAAGGACAAGGCGGAAAGTACAAGACAGGGAGCGTGGACGACAGCAGACGGGACGAGGACGGACAGACAGACAGACCAGAGGACAGACAGGAGGGATGAGAGGACACAGGTCCACAGGAGTGAAAGAGACCACACAGTCTGACCCTCTTCACTTCTCCTTTGCAAGAGGACGATGTGAACCGTGTGAAAAACAACGCAGCCCTAAACCTCCTGGCGACAAGACAAGTCCTGACCTGACTGGACATCTCGGACTCCAGGACTCTCCTCTGTTTTTTTTTTTGTCTTTACTGGGACACAAGAGCTTGATGGAGAAGGAATGAGTCAGCAAGATGATGAAAAAAAAGAAGAGCGAGAGAGGAGGACAAGAGAGAGAGATAAAAAAAAAGGAGACGAAAGAAGAAAAAAAAACATTGACAGAAGAGAATTGATGAAGTTAAAGGAAGAGGAAAGAAAACTGAGGAAAGATGAGTCACACCAGAGGTGGTGGAGGAAGACAAGAGGCAGTCGGTTGGTCTTCATCTTCTTACCGTGGCGTCCCCGGAGGCCCTACGGCGTTTGAGGTCGGAGGTCGAAGTGATGGACCTAAAAGAGGGTTTCAGTTTGGGCTCGGGCTCTGCTCTACCACTTTTTCTATCCTAAAATAAATCATACGATAGGTGCACACACACGTTAACACGCAGCAGAGACACGGTCGCACAATCCTACTACTACTACTACTACTACTTAATTACTACAGTAATTATCACTTTTATACTTATTATTAACAGATGTAATTAACTGGTTATATTCCTGGCTAAACATTCATGATACAATGTCTTGATATATACTTTAAAGTATTTCTGCCCAGTGATAGTAGCTAATTCTTGCTAACACTTGTAATAATGTGCGCTAAAACCCACTATATCTCATGCTTACTTGGCAATTTGCTAACAAACTTGTGGACTTTGAAATTTAAAAACTCACTTATAATACTTGATAGCTAACCCTAGCTAATTACTGTATTGCCAATCAGTGTGCTAACTCATACTGTAGTGGCTAAACTGGCTTGTAATAACAGATTTCTAGCTTATCAGCTACTACAATGTACTAGTACTAGCTAATTCACGCTAACATCACATTTGGTCTTTGATTATTCTTGCGGCTCACCTATTATCGCTAACTGTCAATGATCACTGTGCGCTATACTGACTAAAAAATGGCTGCTCAGTGATACTTAGTAATTCTTGTTGGTAAATACAACGGTGAAACACGAAAAACTTTTGTTGTTAGTCACTATGCTAACTGACTTTTACACAAGCTAACTAAAAATCACTGCTCCTTTACTGACCCCTGGTGTTGATTTCTATGTTCACATACTGTATAGTTGCTAATGATGAGTTCAGTTACTAATAAGTACTTCAGATTAACATCTAATTATCACAGTACTACTACATCAGTACTTCATAATACACACAGCTCTGTTGTGTGTTGCCTGTGAAAGTGCGTATATTTTCTACAGTATGAAGTGTATGGCGTTAAAGTGGCAATACAGGCTATAGCATTGAAATGAGTTCACAACCGTGAGGTGTGAAAACAGCGTGAATCTTGACCAATCAAAACACTCAAAACATGTGTAAATATATTCCATTGATTAAAAC
>NW_007585335.1:2794-3956 GCF_000523025.1 Cynoglossus semilaevis | reverse complement strand
ATATACACATATATGTGTATATGTATAATATAATATACTATGATAAGATAAATTATAGGAAAAATACTTCTTTTTTAATGTACTCAATATAACACAGAATCAAATACTTTTGGAGAGAATATTAAGGAGTAAAAAAAAAGGTGTTAACCAAAATACTGCACTGCTCCCGATAAATATGCAGGATATATTTGTTATATCTGTTTATATGTTCCGCAATAAATACATCTGTGTAAGTAGTTCTTCAGTGGAGGAGAGGACCGAACACAGATGGCGCTGTCCTGACTACGCAAACAGGTGACTGTTGTTACGACCAAGTGTCACTCAAAACGATACGACTCTTCCACATCTCAATAAAGAACTTAACATAAAGTCTCAACAAAAACCTGATGACTCGTTGGTGACCTCGTCTGTCCACTGACAGTAGCGCATTCAACGTTGATTAGCAGCCGGTCACCGTTGTATTGCGAAATGACTTGTCGAGCCAGATCGGGCCCGCAGGCCTTGAGTTGGACACACGTTATTGGAGGAAACAGTCAAATCCACAGGAAGTGACCGTTTAAAGACTCGGTGACACCATGTCCTCACCTTTCTGTGTCCAGGTGTTTTTTGACATCACAGTGGACGGACACGAGGTGGGACGCATCGTCATCGGGCTGTTTGGAGATGTCGTCCCTCGCACCGTCAAAAACTTTGTCGCTCTGGCAACTGGAGAGGTAAAAAAAAAGAACGGGAGTGTCAGCGTCATGGGGTCAAAGAGTGGGTCGTGACCCTCAGGTGGGTCGCTAGAAAAATTTTTTTGGGTCGTCTCGCACCATGTTTCCCAGGAGTTTACGAATAATGTCTTGTTCACTTGGGTCACGAAAGTTTTAACATAAGGGTCCCCAGAAAAAAAAGTTGGGGAAACCCTTGTACCTACCTAAGTAATGGCGAGAAAAATTTTTTTGGGTCGTCTCGCACCATGTTTCCCAGGAGTTTACGAATAATGTCTTGTTCACTTGGGTCACGAAAGTTTTAACATATGGGTCCCCAGAAAAAAAAGTTGGGGAAACCCTTGTACCTACCTAAGTAAGACTCTAGGGCTCAACGCTAACAATGAGAGTTTAACGCTACATGTTTCTACAGAAAGGTTACGGCTACAAAAAAACCAAGTTTCATCGAGTGA
>NW_007585335.1:0-1896 GCF_000523025.1 Cynoglossus semilaevis | reverse complement strand
CCAGACGTACAGCATCGTGGGATGTTCACATGAAATTGTTGTTTACCAAGTACAGGGTCTGTCTAAGAAGCTATACATGTAGCTCGATGCTAACTGGACGTAAGCTTAATAACAGAGCATTCCCATCTGTAACAAATTCCCAGTTACCTGCTGGAAGTTTACATTTTAATTTGAAGGTTCGATTCAAGGGGCGACAGGAAAAATGTTTATCAGATATATATTAGCGAACTTAGCTACAATGCTAAGTGTGATGCGCTATTTTTTCCCCTAAATTCTTAGTTTGAAGTTATGACGCTAACAGACAGATAGTAATGCTTTTTTTAAAAAAAAAAAAACATCTGTTTACACTGGTAAAAAACCTATTACGAAATGACAAACAGGAACGAACACGACGGAAACCTCGAACGATTGCACTTAAACAGTAACACTGTAGCGTCAATGTCTTGTTGCCAAAATGTTTTCCTTCGGTCAATCCTGCGACTCTCTATGCATTTGATCAACGGGAAAATATCCTCAATATAAAACATATGCAAAAAAAAAACAACAACAAAACTGTAGCAGGTGTCGAGTATTTACGTTTATGTATACTTTTTTCCTAATTATGTTTGTTTACGTTACAACCTGTTTCACAAAAAAGCACAAACGGCAGAAAAGTCCTGTTGAAATTGTTTCTCCGACCGATGTATTTATGTGTCTAGCCTGTATTTACGATTGTGTTTTTTTTCTATCAACTCTGACTGTTGTCACCGAACCAAAGTTGACAGTTGTTGTTTTATTTTTTTTTTAACGTTTCTTCCGTTCAATCAAAATCAGCCACAACAACGGACAGTGTAGTGTCGTCATCCACTGACGTCTGCCGCGCGACTTGATGAGAAACATATCAACGGTTTTCTGACTGAAACCAGTGCCAATCTGTTCGTTTTGTACCGCGGAACGTGCTGTTGTGAAATAAAGTTTATCTGATTACCTGAGCCCACGACTCTGCTTCAGTTTAGAGATTATCAGAGGATTAATAGGGATTAACACGGATTAACAAGGATTAACAGGGATTAATAAAGAACAATACAGATTAACAAGGATTAACATGGATTAATAAGGATTAATAAGGATTAAAATGGATTAATAAGGATCAATACAGATTAACAAAGATTAACATGGACTAATAAGGATTAACGCGGATTAACGCGGATTAACAAGGATTAATAAAGTTTAACACAGATTAACAAGGATTAAGGATTAATAAGGATCAATACAGATTAACAAGGATTAACATGGATTAACAAGAATTAACCTGGATTAATAAGTATAAATACAGATTAATAATCTGTATTTACCGGGGGTTAGTAATGATTAACACAGATTAACAAGGATTAACATGGAATAAAAAGGATTAACACAGACTAATAAGGATTAACAAGGATTAATAAGGATTAACATGGATTAACATGGATTAGTAATGATTAACACAGATTAATAAGGATTAACAAGGATTGATAAGGATTAACATGGATTAATAAGGATTAACATGGATTAACACAGAATAATGAGGATTAACACAGATTAATAAGGATTAACACAGATTAACAAGGATGGGCATGGATTAACAACGATTAACATGGATTAATAAGGATATACATGAATTAACATGGATTAACATGGATTAACGCAGATTAATAAGGATTAACACGGATTAACACAGATTAACATGGATTAACACAGATTAATAAAGTGTCTCACAGGGCAATAAGATTAAAAAGGAAGATTTTTGTAGTAGAGTAATTCTCCTTTCTTACTGTAGGGGGCGCTAATCCATCGATTGATCCTTTTACATTAGCAAAATCATTCGGCTGAGGTTGCGCTGCACAGATAATGGCGGCCACTAGAGGTTCCTTTTTT
>NW_007585334.1:0-3970 GCF_000523025.1 Cynoglossus semilaevis | reverse complement strand
TTCGGAAATTGAAGAAGCCATTAAAATCTTCTCAAGGGACAAAGTTTACGTAAAAATTGACTCCTAACACGTGAGAAAGCAGCAAAGGTGAGGGACATCTACTGTCAAACATTAAAGACCAAGACGAGGAAGAAAGAGAATGAAGATAATTGGTCCTGTGGTTCTTTTTTTTTTAAATGTTTTTGTTCTGGTTAATGTAAAACAAACTATCACTGTACATAATCCAGTGTTCTACTGAAATTTGTTTTCATTTTTTTCAGAAGCCTCATGAAACAATGCATGCTTGTCATTATAAACCTGTTTTAATTTTATCTGGTTCAAACTACATATGCTATCTAGATTTTATTAACTGCAAAAACATGATGTTTGTGTGTCATTAATAAAATAAATGTAAATTTGAAAAAAGATCAATGTATAATATATTTATTAATCAACATTTGTGTCATCAACAAAATCCACGATTGGACATGGACAACGTGCATAGAGAAGAAAAAGTCTTTAATGAATCTCATTGGTTCTTCGCGACTCTATGACGTAAGACGTACGTCCCTCCCCCTTGCGTCTTATTCATTGTTCAGTGTGGTACAGTCAATGTGCTAACGCTAACTTAGATTACAACATATTCGAACAAAGATCTCGGGTAGTAACTAATATTTAGAATTTAATTAATTAGCAATGAGCAAGAGGAAAGCCCCCCAGGAATCCCCCAATGAGGGAATTACAGACTTTCTTGTTGGTACGTATGAAGACGACGAAAGGCTGCTAGCAGCTAACAGCTAACTTAGTAGCTCTGTGGTCTGCTTTGTTTATGAATAGAAATAACCAGTAGTTTCAAACATTGGTGCTGGGTACGTTTTCGATATCACGAGAAGGCACTATTTCCTTAGTTTCAACTTTTGTTTTTTTAAAGCCAGATATTCTGACGTTTTGTGTCGACTCTCCTGCTCCTTAAAGTTCTTCTATTTAAATACCTTCCAAAAACGCCACCTCATCATGTTCTGTGTTTCCAGAGCTGGCCAACTATGAGAAAAATGTCAACAGAGCCATACACAAGTACAATGCATACAGGTAATTTTTAGACACTCCCCTGCAGTGTCTAATTTGTCTTGGTGTATATATTTGTTTGTTTGTTTTTTTTTAATGGTTAGTGACAGATGGGATCAAGGTTGGGCCGGTGTCATATAATGTGTCAGCATTCCTCCCTGTTAGCAGGGGTGATGGGCACCAGATGGAGTAAAACAGGATATTCTGGACCATGTAGTATTCAAATAGTACAGCATTGTGTTATGTGTGGTAAGAGTAGGATAAGACAGCAACATTAGGGAGGTAAAGAGTAGTCATAGAAGAAGAAGGAACAAGACAACGTACAGGAAAGATAGAGACACAATGTGTTCTTTTGTAATAGGAGACAGTGGATCATGTTGTATTTGTATGTACAAAAATAAATAAATGGGATAAACATTGGCAACAGAACAGATGACACTGTTGACTATATATTTCAAAAACTTTCCAAGTTTTGGAGGTGATACAGACGTGAGAGGTGGACGATTATGATATTTGTGTTTTAGGAAGGCCTTATCATAAATTAGCTGTACGGTCAAGTGAAATAGAGATTGACCAGAGGGTGGCAGTAATGCAACATGATACCAACTGCCATTTAAAAAATGAGAATTACTTTAGTTTAAATGGTGGGGATTTAAAGGCTAGACGTAAAAATGTGGATTCGAAAAAGCAAATTGTTATAAACTAGTATTTCCTGCAAACAAACTCTAGCTGTATGGCTAATGGTGTCTCTGTGATGTTAGAAACTTGGTGTTTTTTTCCACTAAACTTCTCTGCCTTATCGTCATGCTAATTCCACTGCCTTTACAAAGAAGAACCTTTAGTGCCTACAAAAGGTTCATTGTACAACTCAGCCCAGGTCCCTGCAGTGGACATGTGCTTCAAGATACTGAAATGGTGGAGTTCAAGATGCAGAGATTAACTTGAAGTGTGACCAAGATGGACAGGATTAGAAATAACATTACCAGGGTGACACCTCGGGTCGACAAATTCAGATTATTAAAAATTATGAATTATGTAACAGCAGCTGAGGCTAAAGGTTTGGGTTAGAGGCAGACAGAAGATCTATGATGGTCAATCCTGAAAGAAGATTCCAGATCAGTAAAATTGGCTTTTTAAATGATTCTGACTCTTATCCAAAAATCCTAGTGAAAAGTGTCATTAAAATCCAGTACCAGGTTGTCATTACTGTGTCTGTGTATTAATTACATAACTCCTGTCTTGTACTCCAACTAGGAAAGCTGCATCCACCATTTCTAAATATCCCAACAAGATCCGGAATGGTGAAGAGGCCAAAAAGCTGGTATGTCTACGGAATACAGTTACAATGTCCTTATTGGCTACCCTTCAAAAACACTATTAGAAAATTTGTAGTGTGCAGTAAAAGTGGGAAAAAAACAGCAGTGTAGTGTTGTTGTTTTTTTAATCTCTATTTCAACAAATACAGTAATATATGATAATGGGCACATTCCTCTCCTAATCTGTCAGAGTTTGATGTTGAGGTGAACACAGTGATACTGACCTGTCAGAAATGGAAACGGTGACCTGGTTCTCACTGAGCTGACACTGTTTCATCTTCAAGACTGATGTGCACTGGAAAGTGAATCATTGTTGGTCTTTGCTAACAGTCACGCACTGCTGCTGCTCTTTGTTGTGGCCTAAAAAATATTTGTCAGCAGCCACTCTGGACATCTTACATAACCGCTACAGATCACACCAGTTAACACCCTCGTGTTTGTTTTCACATTTCCACAGGATGGTGTTGGTGCTAAAATAGCTGAAAAGATTGACGAGTTCCTACAGACAGGCAAACTACGGAAACTGGAAAAGGTCGGTGTTCGGGAATGTAAATAACATCCCTGCTGATGCATTTTATGTTTGGTTCATTAAAATCCTAATTTTATTACATTGCACACAGTAATGAGCTGTCCTCTGTATTTCTCGTGTCTAGATTCGAAATGATGACACAAGCACTTCCATCAATCTCCTCACCAGAGTGACAGGAATCGGGTAAATTCAATTGAACTTTTTGACAAATCAAGCACAGCATTAATTGTATGAATTGAACTTCATGAGTGTCTAATGGAAGACATACAGTATTTAGCTTCTAATTCTGAATTTATTTTCATGGACGCTAATTTCAGCCCTGCTGCAGCCAGGAAATTTTTTGAAGAAGGGGTCAAGACTTTAGAAGGTTTGTGTTGCAGTTGCAACTTCAACAAAACTTCACCCGGCTAACGTGTTAGCTGTTGACTAATTTTTAACACTTTTTTTAGATCTGAAAAAGATTGAGCACAAGCTGAATCATCATCAACAGATTGGACTCAAGTGAGTTCACTGGGAAACACGTTAATTTCCTTCACTCAGATGTGGACTAAATTAATAGGGAGATAAGACAGTGAAGCCGTGTCTAATGGTTTTATTTTTCTACTCTCAGGTACTTTGAAGAGTTTGAGAAAAGGATCCCTCGTGCTGAAATGGAAAAGATGGAGGTGATTGCGCTTTCATGTCAATCTGTTATCTTCAGATATATTTTGTGCAGCATAATTAAATCTGCGTGCTGTATAAATCCTAGACCCTGATTCTTGGAGAGTTGCAGAAAATTGACCCTGAATACATCGGAACAATCTGTGGTAGTTACAGGAGAGGTAAAACGTTGCGTCATCGTTCGGTTAGACTACCGCTCAAATAGACTGTTGTTACAATATTCAATTCATTTTTGCTAATTTTCCAGGAGCTGCCTCGAGTGGTGATATTGATATTTTGCTGACTCACCCAGACTTTACCTATCAGACTGAGAAGCAGGTAAAACTCCATTAGTTCACCCTCATAAACCTCAGGTGTGTTTTTATTTACAGTTTTCTTTGCCCTTTCTAATCAATTCCAGCCCAAACTCCTCCATGCTGTG
>NW_007585333.1:0-4045 GCF_000523025.1 Cynoglossus semilaevis | reverse complement strand
GATAAACAGATAGACAGATAGATAAACTCCAGAAACTAGGTAGGTAGATAAGATAGATAAGATAGATCGATCGATCATAAAGGGAAATTAGGTGACCGGACAAGCATTGTTGCCTTAAGGACGTACCATATCCATTATTATCCAGAGCGTAGTAACATATCTGAACTAAACACGGTTAAAAAGTTGTCCCATGCGAATGATGTTAGTGATGGAATGTTTTTCATGTTATGTTATATGTGGAAGTTTGTTTGGTGTTGGTTTTTATGACATGTTTGTGAGTCCTGATTTCGACTCTTTTGGCGTATGTGTCTGTGCAAGCATATGTTTTAGCTCTACGGTTTCTGTCCGCTGCTTCATTACTGTGCGTTTTTATGTAAATGCCTCTCATGTGTACTGTTTAATACCTCTGAATGGAATGCACTTTATATTTAATATGTTATAATAAGTTTTGTATGGCTAAATGTTTGATTGAGTGTTTCCTTTATCTTTGTAACGTATTTGCTTTCACGAGATGGCTCCTCTGTGTACACATGGTCTTTACCATGAAACTTGAAATCTGTGCATCTGATTCATCCCTCTGCATCACACATTTACATCACTATTAAAACACAACGCACAGGTACCTGATGTCGGGAGGCACGTGATGTCGAACGGATTGGGTTACATATATACTGAGAGAATGCCTTCAGATGACATTTGACCCTGATCAATGCTTTGCCAAACTAGTTGTATTTCTTTTTTTTAGCTTTAGAAAAAACTCAGGGCCTCCAATGTGTAGAACCTGCATCCACCCTGTAATATAAGCAATTCATGAAACAATTGGCATATTTGGAGATATAATGGCCAAGTTATGTGCATGACACTTTTGAAAAAGTCAAAAAGTGGGAGTTCGAGGCCGGGACATGGCCCTCTCTACCCGAGTAAAGCTTGCAGCTCGGTCTATGACAAGTGGAGACGAAGCTTCCCGAGCTGTGCGCCGCCCCTTCGCTCGCTCCGCAGCACGCTGTGGGTGGCATTTGGTCGGTCTTAAGCAGTCAGAAACAACTGCGGGTTTGAGATCCGGACACACTGACGACAGATGTGCTGTCTGAGTCCGGTCGACTGTGACGCTCCCCTTTTGCCTCTGCCACGCAGGAGTGGGCTTGGAGCAAAAGCGGAGAGAACCAGGGGAAACACCGACACGTCTCACATGTACACAGCTTGTAGCACGCTCCCCTTGAAGCTTCCAGAGGCTCACATGCCTGTCCCTACATACCCGATGGTGGTTGCTTGGAGAAGGTAGTCGCCAGTGAACACAAGGGAAGAAAGTTTTTAGCCGTCCATTACATCGCGCTCAAATTACATATTTTAGAAGTGGCATAAAACCCCACACATTATCTGCGATGTTTTTCCTTTTTCGTGCATTTTTAGAAATTTTTAACAGTTTTTGAAGAAGGTGAAAAAAAAAAGTAGAAAATCTTAAAGTCTGACGCCAGATTATGAATCCGCATAGAACCGACAACGTGGAAATGTGTTTATCTTTGCTCATCATTTTAATTATTGTGTATGTTAGTATGTCGCCCCGTTGCGGCCGCTTCGAGGAATATGTACGTGGCTTCTGGCCTGCAGATTCGAGTTTGACGCTGCGTTCTGTATCGCACAAAACCGGATTTATTTTCAGCAATAATAAGTTTATATTAACTTGGTTATTTATTAACTTATTGAAAATGTGTGCCTAAAATCTGCCAAATGGTAGCGGGTTTTTTTTTTTTTTGTCTATGTCTGGGCTGCTGACACAGACCCCTCCCATCCCTGGATCTGTCTGCTTTGCCACAGTGACAGACTCCCAGCTGCAGGCTCTCTGCCTGGGCTGCTGACAGAGACCTGTGCCCTCCCTTTCTGTCCGCTTTGCTACAGTGACAGAGTCCCAGCCTACTGCACTGCTCTGCCCAGGCTGCAGGCTCTCTGCCTGGGCTGCTGACACAGACCCCTCCCCTCCCTGGATCTATCCACTTAGCACAGTGACAGAGTCCCAGCTGCAGGCTCTCTGGCTGGGCTGCACACAGACCCGTGCCCTCCCCGATCTGTCAGCTTTGCCACAGTGACAAAGTAAAAGCGGAGCAAACCGGGGAAACACTGACACGTCTCACGCATAACGAGGAAGAGAGAGCGCTCTGAACACGGACGCGGCACGTGGCACACTCTCCTTGAAGCTGCCTGAGCTGGGCTCCGTCCCTTCGCTCGCCGTGGGGTCACTCGGTCGGGCTTAAGCAATCCGGCCCAACTACGGGTTTGAGATCCGGCCAAAGTGACGACAGACGTGCCCGTCTGAGTCCGTGAGAGAGTGCGCTCGACTGGGACGCCCCCAGACCTCTGCCCACCGACGAGTGGGCTTGGATCAAAAGCGGAGAGAACCGGGGGGAACACCGACACGTCTCGCCTGATGAGGACGAGAGAGCGTTCTGAACACTGACAGCGCGCTCCACTTGAAGCTCCGGGAGCCTCACATGCCTGTCCCTACATACCCGATAGTGGTTGCTTGGCGCACACTGTGTCGACTGAGAGTAAGGGGAAGAAAAGGCGCCCCTGGTAACCCAATACTAATACCAAGTATTAAAGTACAAGAACATTTTCACTGAAGCCGAAAATAAAGGCGCTTTTCGCTGTGAAAAGAACATTTTCGACATGCGTTACATTTTCTTTTAAAACCATGCCAAAACACATTTCCAATTAATCTTGCACTAAATCTTTCATATGTTTGCTTGTTAAACACGTTTTCACAGTCCACATGATGTTCTGAAGCATAAGTATTAAAGTACAAGAACATTTTCACTGAAGTCGAAAATAAAGGCGCTTTTCGCTGTGAAAAGAACATCTTCGACATGCGTTACATTTTCTTTTAAAACCATGCCAAAACACATTTCCAGTTAATCTTGCACCGAATCTATCACATTTTTGCTTGTAAAACACGTTTTCACAGTCCACATGATGTTCTGAAGCATAAGTATTAAAGTACAAGAACATTTTCACTGAAGTCGAAAATAAAGGCGCTTTTCGCTGTGAAAAGAACATTTTCGACATGCGTTACATTTTCTTATAAAACCATGCCAAAACACATTTCCAGTTAATCTTGCACCGAATCTATCACATTTTTGCTTGTAAAACACGTTTTCACAGTCCACATGATGTTCTGAAGCATAGTATTAAAGTACTATAAGATTTTCACTGTGGTCGAAAATGAGCGTCTCACGCTGAGAAAAGCACATTTTCGACATGCATTATAAAACTATTGCATTTACTTAAAAAACCATGCCAAAACACATTTCAAGTTAATCTTGGTCAAAAGAATTTCATATCTCACCGAGGAAAACGTGTTTTTTACAGGTTCATTTAGATGTCTGAGATCCAGGATGAAGCGGCACTCATCACTGCTTGAAGCCGAAGGAGACTGAGCCTTGCCCAAGCTAGAGTGTACGTGAACATTTTCACTGAGGTCGAAAATGAGCGTCTCTCGCTGAGAAAAGCACGTTATAAAACTATTACATTTAGTTATAAAACCATGCCAAAACATATTTCCAGTTAATCTTACACCAAATCTATCATGTTTTTGCTTGTTAAACACGTTTTCACTGTCCACATGATGTTCTGAAGCATAAGTATTAAAGTACAAGAATATTTTCACTGAGGTCGAAAATGAGCGTCTCTCACTGAGAAATGCATGTTTTCGACTTTGTTAAGATATTGTATGCTGTACTAAAAGGAGAAGTACTGAAGAAAGGTGTGCATGCTGATGGTTTACATAACAGGATGGTGTATGGTACGGATGGCACTGACTGTTACGCTTGGAGATAGAGACAGGTCACAGAACCGGCCTGAACCAGTCTCTCTGCCCAAATATTTTACTTGCTTGCAAGTAAAACTTTTAAAATTTGAGATCTCGTATTTGATTCTTTATTTGATCAGATGTTTATTTGATCTTTATTTGAATTCTTTGTGTGTTAGGAAACTGGGGTATGAACTAACCCCCAGTTAGTTCATAAGTGAAGTGAGTATAATACACGCAAAG
>NW_007585332.1:0-4049 GCF_000523025.1 Cynoglossus semilaevis | reverse complement strand
AAAAAAAAAACAAATCAAAGAGTTAGTCCAAAATGAGATGCCATTAAAAGTTAGCAAAATGAAATAAACTGCTAAAAGATGGCACTGCATTAAATTTTTTGCCCGAAAATGATTTGGTGTGAAATCACTAAGAAAACTCGAACAAAACACAAACGAAATAATCTTAAAATAAGTGACACAATGTGACCACAGTAGGCAGCACTGGACCAGCATCTCTTAAAAGTCAGTTTTTCTCTTTGAACCTTTTGTGATGGAGGAGTGACTGGTACCTAACCTGTGTTCCTAATGACATGGTCTGTTTGACAGGAAGTCAAAGACTTCCATGGACGAATGGAAAGATGGGCAAAATAATGGACTGTAGTTTTGGTCAGACGCCAACAGAGATGGATTTTGAGTCAAATAGATCTTAATTTGTCAGATTTGGAGAAGAGAGGAGGAGGGAATGGGACCTGATGGTGATGGAGGAGGAGGAGTTGAGTTGTTTTGATCAGGTTTAAAATGGGAGAAATTGCTTTTTTCTTACATCACTTTGTTTGATAAAAATTACATTAGTAATGTGTGTGTGTGTGATGGGGTGTGTGTGTGTGTGTCAGTCAGTAAACATGATGAATAATGTATATGACCCTGACGTTTAGCCATTAGGAAAAAAAAGGAATGTTTTGATTCCCTCAACGTTCCTAAACAAATACATTTGACCAGGAACGGAATAGACATTAATACAAATGAGGAAAGAGACGGAGAGGAGAGGAGAGGGACGAGAGAGAGAAAAAGTGGAGAAAAGGGGAGAGGGAGGTGGAAAGGAGAGAGAGTGAGAGTATGGGAATGAAAATGTGTTGATAAAGAAAGGAAAAACAACATCACAGAAGAATAACAGGAAACAATAATGTGTGTGTGTGTGTGAGGGAGGGGGAGAGAGAGAGATAGAGGGAGGGAGGTCATGGTGAGGCTGGAGAGGGAGAAGTTCAGTGAGAGGTGAAATACTAAAAAAGAAAGTTCTGGGTGAATCCAGGGTCAGGAGTGTCTGTGTGCAAGTGTGTGTGTCTGTATGTGTGTGTAGATAAATGAGTGTGTGTGTGGAGGACGTGCTCTCAGCTGGTGGATTCTCCATCTGTCTTAGTTTTTTCCTGGAGAGCTCATGTTTTCCTCCTGTCCTGGAATAAAACCTTTCCATCAGTCAGACCTAACTTTTCATCCTTATCCTGGTCCCAGGACTACCGCTCCTCTAGGAGCTAATATACGCTGTCCTTCTGCTTAGCTAAAGGTTAGCTCAGATGCTATTTTTGTTTTCTGGTCAGCCAGCCAAAGTAATAACTCTTATTGTTTCCTGTCTTGACTACAGTTACTGGAACTGTTCACTCAGTGGGACTGGTCCACCTTCCTGGCCGACTATGGAAAACCCACCTGTAAATACCTGAGAGTCAACCCTCACACAGCACTCACCCTGCTGGAAAAGTAAGAAACTGCACCTCCCCACACTCCCTTAATTCTTTCTTATGCAATGTCACCACTTCTGTCATGATAACATTTAAACTAAGCTGTGATGAAGAAGAAAGTGTTCTTCAAATATCGGAACTCATTTTCACCTTTCTCTCTGGGAATATATGAAAATATAGAAACAACAAAAACAAAAAGAAAAAAAAAGATTCAAACTCGTCTACACCGAGAAACTCGTCTGCAGCAAAAATTTGAAAATGGGATGTTTGAACATACAGTGTATAATTGTAAACACGAGTTCTTATCCTGCTCTTCATCCTCTTTCATTTGACAGGTTATTGAAGCCGTGAGTAGTTCCTAGTGTGTGCATGTGTGTGAGCCTGTGTGTTTCTGCGTGTGTTTTTTGGCATGTGTATTTTTCTGACTAATGTAAAATGTGAGGACACCAGACAATGAACTAATGAATACTCACTTTGATACGGTGTATATTTCAGTTATAACAACTATGATGTGAAATATACTTTGACACACACATTAATGGAATCTTTAGAAATGTTTAATGAAAAACTTTTATACTCAAACACACTCTTTTTTGACCTCCAGGATGAAGGAGAGCAGCAGGAGGAGCACAGTCTTCGCTCAGTTTAAGAAGACGGACAGAGATCGGCAGAAGCTCATCGACACGGTGGTCAAGCAGCTCAGGAACCTCATCTCTCAGCAGCACTCCTAAATGGCCGACTCCCAACCATGTGACTGCCCCAGAAGTTGAGAACATGCACCTTAACACTGAGCAAAATCAGTCTGGATCACTGGGCCGAAACACTGGGCTGAACAATCAGTTAAACAGTTCCACAACCATGCATCAAACCCAGCCCATCAGAAAAGTGTTTGAGTTCTGATCTAACTTTGTGGATGTTGTTCTTCTGACGGCTTGGCTGAACACCTTTCAGAGTTTTCACAATTTTTTTCACATTTTTTGATCAACATTTAGCTTCACTTTACTAACAGCTGCCAAGTTACTGCTTCATACTTTATTTGATTGGGCTTCTCCTCAAATGTAACATTTTTTTCCTCAGTTCTTCTGTATTGGAGCATCACTGAAGAAGAACATCATCCTAACAGATGTTTTCTAATCTCACACATATTTTAAGAGGTTTTTTAGGCCTAAAGTTCCACCTTACCAACTAGTCTGAAACAGGAACTTGTGGTGTAAAATCTACCATATCTTCCATAAGTTTTGTAAAGTAAAAGCACAGGGATACTTTTATTTTGAAGGTCACGTGAGCAGTTTTCCCTTAATGTTAACCTTTTATTTTTATTTTTGTTAGGTGCAATTTTACTATTGGAGTTTACTATGGGAGTGCTATGCACAGGTGTGTAATAAAGGGATGCAAATGCAACAATTGAGTGTGTGCACTGTTGGATCAAGCTGTACGCTGATGATATGTGTCCATGTATTATTAAAGATATTAGGAAAAACAAGGGAAAATGGTTGCTGGTGTTAAAAGTGCCTTTGCTGTATTTTGTTAGAGAAACACCAACGACCCTGACACATGCTGGAAGAATCAGTAAGATTTAACTGTTCACTTTACCATTCAAAAGTCCTTAGAGCGAATGAGTGATTTCATTTGAAAACATTCAGTGACTAATTCCTGGCCCTACCAGTAATTTGAATGTGTTCTTCTGTAAATTAAACATAAAAATGATGACACTCAAATTCACTTGAATTACACAAACTGACAACAGAAAGCAGCAGTCGGCCATCAGCTGATGTTCACTGTGAGCTAAATCACTGATTTTTCCAGCTCTCCTGGTCTTGATGCCACTTTGTTTAGTTGATGTTTCTGGGGGTTTTTTTTGTTTGTTTTTTTTTTGTGAAATGTTTTTGGACAGATGCACTGTATTTGATGTTACATTAAATTCACTAACACTTCAGAGGAATACAATATAAATAAAGGTACTGTTTGTAAACAGTCACAAATACCTGATCACTATTTTTGTGTTTGAAACCTTTTTGTCACCAAGGTCTGGCATAACAAACACAAAGTGACACAAACTTTCCTTTGGAGTTTTCTGGTACTCTGTAAATTCAGAGTTTTTTGCAGGTATCACAGTGCAGTGCATGTTTTTAGAAATGTATTTCTAGAATCTTTCTAGAAAGATGTAATCATTACTGCTCACATCTTACTTAGATTACTTTACTGGCCCAAACAAATGTCTACCTCCAGCTCTGCAACTTTGGTTGTTTGGTCACGGCCTCTCCCACATATGACCAAACACTGCATGACGTGAAGACATGGCCCTAGGAGTAACCTAGTGAAAAAAGAAAAACAGAAATCAATGTATCCATCAACAAAAGGAAGTCTTGATAGACAGAAGCTGTGAAAGTTCAACTGAAAAAATGTAAATAAATATTCAGCAATAAATATTCAAAGCACTGAACCTAGACTTACTAGTATGAACTTCATTCTCTCTGACTGTGGGTTGGGCTATTCAAAAAATAGTGAAGACAGATTGGTGCAAGTGAAATGGGGTGCTCTGGGAACACCCCCATTAGCACTTTGGTACTTTTCTCAAGATGTAATTTTCACACACACACACACAATATATATATA
>NW_007585331.1:0-4130 GCF_000523025.1 Cynoglossus semilaevis | reverse complement strand
TCTGAGGTGTTTTTGGCCATTTTTTTACAAAATAAAGGTCACAAAAGTCATAGCTGGGGCCACTTGCAAAAATTCGATTAGAATAACCATGGTATTATTATTGTTATTATGTAGTGGTAGCAGTTTATATAACTTACCGATTTTTGTTTCCCAGGTCCTTTCGGTCCATGTGACTCCCTGCTGGGCAGCTGGTTGGTCCGTGTGGGCCTGTGGTCCATCACCCTGGTGTCTCTACTTGGAAACTCCGTCCTGCTCCTCTCTCTTTTTGGCTCTCCTGGATATCTGTCTCCGCTCCGGTTCACCGTGGCCTGCATGGGCGGATCCAACCTTTTGACGGGCATGTGCACATGCGCCCTGACCCTGGTGGACGCCCTCACCTTAGGAGAATTTGGCCACCATGGTGCTCAGTGGGAGACAGGTCCTGGTTGCCAGGCCACAGGTTGGGTGTGGGTTTTTGCTTCTGAAGCCAGTGTTTTACTGCTGACGTTAGCGGCCGTGCAGTGTGGCGTGAGTGTGACGTGCGCCCGTGCCTACGGGAAGTCACCTTCGTTCGGAAGTGTTCGTACCTGTGCACTTTTCTGTCTGACTTTCTCCGTAGTTCTGGCCTCCTTCCCACTGTTGGGGGTTGGAGAATATGGATCTTCGCCTTTCTGTCTTCCCTTACCCCTGCCACCTCCGTCATCCAGGGTTCAATCCTCTCTGGGTTTCCCTCTGGCTCTTATCATGATGAACACTTTGTGTCTCCTTATCGTCACTGGTTCGTTCATACGCCTGTACTGGGAGTTACTCAGGGGTGAATGTGAAGGTCTGTGGGACTGTGCAATGATCAAACATGTGGCCTGGCTCATATTCTCCAACGGACTCCTCTACATACCAGTGGCCTTTCTCTCCCTCTGCTCCGTCCTGGGTCTCCTCTCTCTAGGAGAGGAGGTTTTAAAATCAACCCTCCTGCTTCTCCAACCCCTGCCTGCCAGCCTTAATCCACTCCTCTTCCTTCTGTTCACTCGAGATTCCTCCCAAATGTTCTTATGGTCTTGCCCCAGTGCTCGTCCACAGCTGCGGCGGGACCATACTATGGATTCTTTGGTCTCGGTGGAAACAGAGAAAAGCTCTTGCTCTGATTCCTCCGTGCAGGGGTCACTCACCGACCCAGATGGCATGTATGTCGCGGGGTCGTCCCTACCATCACGACTGGATCACATCCGATTTTCCCATTGCTCTTCTTCGTCAGCGGTCCCTCTCATCCCCTGTCAAATTCCAACTCCTGCTACGAGAGACCGAGCGACAAAAACATGTGAGGATTAAAATCTGCCAGGTTCAGAAAAAGACATGGTTCTTTCCACCTGCTCCCCGTACCGCTCTGCCATCAACCCAGCACTCACATCTCATCCGTGAGGTGAAAGGAATCTTTGAGACTTTCTAGACATTCATGGACTATGATGACTAGCTTGCTCATCAGAGTGAATCCACGTAGAGAGCAAGAGGTCCAGCTGAAAGTTCACTTTATAACAAAGACCATCAGGACACCCCCTTAATCCAGTTTAAAGGATCGTTTTTGGGGGACCCTTCTGAGTGAACGGCACGGATCATGAACTCAGAAAGTGACCAGAAGAGTTGTTTATCAAACAGTCAGTCAAATGTTTGAACTGGGGAAGGGTTTAAGTTTAGATACTGTTTTAAGTCTAAATGTTTATACTGAAATGTGATCATGAGGTTACAGACTGGTTTATATGTTTTAAACGGATTTATAATGTGTATTTTAAAAAAAATATAAATTCTATACTAAGGCAAAGATCTAAGTAAAGGGATTCATCTTCGAATACGCCATTTTTTTTAACCAGGGTAAGCTAACTTTTTCCTTAGAGAAATATTTTCTCGGACACTGTGTCAAAAAAATGCAACAAGAAATATATTTCTACAAGGTTTACAATAACGATGCCTTCAAATGGTGTTTACTGTGCTTAAGGACTGAGACTAATTGTGGACGATTTCATTTGTTCTTTGGCTCTTCAACAGACACGAGACAAAAGTTACTTGTACCAACTCTGGCTTCAGGTACTTGGTATTGGTCAGCTGTCTCAGCGGACGGATTTAAAGCAGCTGGTTTCCAGAATGTTGTATATGAACTTTAATTAGAACGGTTGTTTGATATAGTCCCATGAGGTTTGAAACTACTCAGGTTATGTAAGGTAACATTTGACTTTGACAACGATGCTCTGTCATTAACTTTCAGTATGTTTATCACACAAGTAACTCAGACCGACAGGAAGAGCAGCCGCAAAGGTCACATGGAACGAAGCCAACTTTTCTTCAGCTGCGTTGGTTAGGAACATGTACATGCAATGTAACTACCTCTAAACTAGCATGGTATTTGATTCTTTACCTTCTCATGTTGTTTTTTCTTTTTTCACAATTAACAGCAAATATATTATTTTATGTGTTCAGAAATAAATTCTTAGCTGGAACCTGCCTTTGGATTTTGGATGTACATATTTTGTTTAAAACGCCTAAAAAACATGTTTAAATAAAATTACCTTCGTAAACCTTGCTGCGTATGTGGCTTTGAAAGAAAGCGCTTGTCGAAATTGAAATACAAAAACACATTAGCCACACTAAGAGTCTCATCCTCTCATATTAAAAAAAAACAAACAAACTTTGCATCACTCTGTTGGTCAAATATCCTTGTCTAAGCTAGTGCCTCCTGTTGTTTAGCTTCTGTCACGGAAATACAACTAAAATCACAAAAGTATTTGAATATAGAGATTTGAAGAGTTTAATACGTTCATAGAGGTGATTAAAATGTTAAATATGAAGATGAACCTGACATTAAGGTGGAAACTTAAACACAGGTCTTCTTTGTTTGCTCCTCCTCTTCCTCCTCCAACCGGGCAGAGGCTGCCTCTCTTTTTCGAGACGAGGCATTCTCACTTTGGGAATTTTCTTTGTCAGCGTCAGCGACAGCCTGAAATGCAAAGAAAGATTCTAATCGAGTTTTTACATACAATTATAACTTTTGAAGTTCTGGTACCTTGCACGCAATAGGTTGAGCAGAGAGTAAAGCATTGGATTCATTAGACACAAACGCAGACGTAAAGCATTGGATTCATTAGACACAAATTAACATTAACAAAATGCAAACAAAACTAAATAAGCAGGGGCAGATGAAAATATTGGAAACAAATTTACTTCTTTTTTTTATTTTTTTTATTTCCAGAAGCTTTTAAAACGCACAATTCTAACAAATGCCTAATAATAACTAATTACACTAAGTAAAGAAGAAAGATGGAAATATAAGCAGAAAACGCAGTTTGACATAAGTGGTAGTAAATGTAAATAACCGCCATTAAAGGCTAGATGAGGCCAAGGTGAGTGTTTGTGGAAGAAAAAAAACAAACAAAAAAAAACTCACTGTGTTTTTTTGAACAGCATGGCATTGTGTCCACCTCCTGGCTTTTTCCATGAACAGCGATTTGTTGTATTTAAACTCTGACGACTACAAATACAAATGTTAACATTCCTGGACCCGTCTTTAGTAGACAAATGTATATATATGTATGTACATTTATATATAAACACATATAATCCAATTCCTATTTATTAGGTTAAATCATTTTCAAGTCAAGTCAAATATATAGACCATCAGCCCCAACCTCCTTGTGTGCTAAAATCTAAGTAGTCACCCTCCAGCAAAGGTAAAATGTGTCTGGCGTCATCTAGCGGCACTAACAGAAATTGCAGTCGATTGCTGCAATTCTACCATAACATGAACAATGGGTATAGATGAGTCTAGCGCATGTCTGCTTTAGACTCAATTAGTTCACCAGTCAATTTATTGCGTCAGTACTTCATACAAACCTCGTGAAGCGCCACAAAACGGGCTGTATAAAAACACAATATCAAGTATAAGGTTGCTGGTTTACTCACTATATCAGCCATGAGAGGATCGTCTGGATTAGGCTCAGCCATGAGCAGCTGAATGGAGGAGAGGACTGTGGAGATGTTGAGTGAAGGCTTCCAAGCTCCCTAAATAACATTGAAGTATGTTTATATTTATTAAAAGCCATGTTAGAAAAAAAAACCCTTTATTACATTTAGAAAGTGACACTTACAGACCGTTGGCGGGAGTTTGA
>NW_007585330.1:0-4157 GCF_000523025.1 Cynoglossus semilaevis | reverse complement strand
ACATAAATGATGAGGAACAGACTTCATTCTTTGTGGACCACATCGTATAACATTTCTAGGAGTACGTCTAGGATATTTCCTGTGCAGAGCAAGATCTCCTAAAAAGGGAGTTCTTGATGGACATTTCCTATGCAGAGCAAAGTCTTCAACAAAGGAGTATCTGTTCCTGACAAGCAGATTATGATTTAACACACTTTGATTTAACACACTTTGGTAACTAACTATAAATTCTATTTACATAAATATCTTGATACTCTGAAATCCCAGTGATTTTTTTTGATAGTGCGTCTGACATCCTGGCCCATTCTCAGCGTCTCAGTGGCTTTAAACTTTCAAGTCACTACAGTATCGTTGCTGTGTAAACGTGGCCTTAGAATCCTTTAGGCCAGCGGCCCACGAACTTGTTTTCACGGCCACGGATTAATGAGGAAGTAAAGTGTGAATAAAGGGTGAAATATAAACGTTCTCAGAGATGGAGAGATGGTTGAGAAACTTCAGGAGAAGACCTCTGCTGTACTGCTGCTGTTACAACTGATGTTCAAGGGATCCAAGTGTAACCCTGCAACAGAGGGAGGTTGCTGCCTCCCAGTGGCTGGACCTACTGCTCACATCTGAGTTCTGAGGTGTTAAGTTTAGGAAAAACTGAAGATCCTTTCTCTACATTTTAGTTTTCTTTTTTGTGTGTGTGTTTTCGGGGGGACAGGAGGTGGGCAAATCTTTGTACTACACGGCATGGATTTGATTTTAATTTTGCTATAAATGTGTGGGATCACAAGTTACTGTGATGTTTAATTTATAAATTGTGAACACATTTTGTCATGCTGGATGTTGACACATCTTACTCTGAATAAAGAAAAATAATGTGTTGGTAGGTACAGTTTTGTTTTGCACCAGCAGGTGTCCCCAAGAGCACAGCAGGTGCAGCTGTCGCTGATGGTTTATGACGGTAATTTGAGGCAAATTCATTTCACAAAAGGAATTTTGAGCTGAGAAACAACATAGGTTTGTATAAGTTTGTATTTAAGTTATTATATGTTATTCTAATTCATTTCTGTTTTAGAACCACACACACATCAGATATGTACAGCTACGATTCAAAAGATACAAATAAAGGATTAAAAGAAACATCTGGAGTCAAATGCAATCTAATCTGACTAACCCCTCCACCCCCTAGTGGCCACAATATATAACTACCAGACAGGGACATAAATTTAAAACACGATTTGCTTCCATTGTTGTTGTTAGCCACCTGCTACAAATTTGGATGGTGACCCGCTTATGCTAATCCCCCATTAAAGGTATCATTTGGAATAAATAGTTGTTTTACAAAGTGCAAAATTGAATGAAACTAAAGCGCAGCAGTTATGACATGACATTTGCAAAAAAGTTAAAACATTCCTAAGTAAAACTCAAATAAAAACCTACGGAACATTATACGTATACCTCATAAATTACGTATATATTTAGATTATGTATGTTGTTTTATTATTTCATAGTTTGAGCATCAAGTCACGGTGTGAGACGTCACTATGACACGTGTTTAAACGTAAAGCAAAGTTGATTCATCAGAATTATTTATGAATTGGAAAAACAACTTTATTTATTCACTCAGAAAATTTTATGGAAGATAAAAAACTGAATCCCGTTTATTCATTTATTTTATGAGGTAATTTGTTTTTAATTTTTTTTTTCCCTCTAACTTTTGTTTAATTTCAGGAGTGGCTTCACATTTTCTGGTTGGTATTGACTTGAGGTTGTCAATATAATTTTTCACGATATATACAGTATATCCTTTGTTTGGTGGTAAATGTTCTTTTAGGCCCCGTATCATATATAATGTTTAGTTATATTTTTTAACACGTAATCCATCATTTGTTTTATTTTCTTTTTGTGTATTTCAAATTATATAAATTATTTCATGTGGAAAAAAACTTTTTATTTTTATTTCTATTTTATCCTTGGAGTCTGTTGATTCTTTATGTTCAGATTTTAGTTTGTTCACTTCAGAATCTTTGTTCATCATTCTCCGTCATTGTTTATGCCAGAGTCGGGATCCTATTATCCATACCTAGCGGGCTCAGAGACGTCAAAGTCACAAAAAGTACGTATGTTCCGGGTATCTACATATTAAGATGTTTTAATTAATTGATATCTATGCATGCTTTTATTTTTGTCAGTTCCATAACTTTCGGAAAAGATCTGGATGCAGTTCTGCGTTGTTTTACTTGACCAAATTTTGAGTAGACGATCTTTTACCGCTGTGGCGTTATATCATGTTAGCTCAAAGCGTAAGAACTATTTGTCGTTTATTTATATGTCGTTATAAGAACAAGTTGAAAAGGTAAAAAGAAAACACAAGTAAGATAACCGCTACTTTAAGAAAAACAGCGTGGTAATTAATTCGGAAGTGACACTGCTAACTTAATAAGTAATTATTAACGATAAAATAATGTTCAACAAATGTCCAGAATACTTGTTGTTGTTTTTTTTTATCAAGATGGTGTTTTTAATGAAAACCGACAGTGGTTTGTGTCCTTCTTTTAATAACATTGTTAGCTGTAGTTTGAGCACGAGGAAGTAAAAATGGCAGATTAAACAGCTCCGTGTAAAAGGCGCGAATCCAGACCGAGAGCATAGAGCTGCAGCAGTACAACCAGCCAGAAGAGGGCGTGTTAATGTGAAGCACATCTGACATCTGATACGAACATGATTGTGTGAGGTATCTCCAAGAAATTGAATATATACTGTAACTGTTGTCTGAAGGAGAAATGACTGAAACTGAAGGATGAATAATTAAAGTGATAATGATCATGTGAGTTCAGGTGACAGCTGCTCCCTCAGAAAGAAAGAGAATCTGGGGTTTATGTTGCAGTTAGCACCGCTAGTAGCCAGTTGATATTGGAGCGGAGCGGTAGAAAAAGACAGAGGAGGCTTTTATTTTATTAGATAGCGATTTCTAATATCAGCACTGATGTTGGCCACCGTGTACTCCAAACCACTAGGAGCAGAACTTGACTACACAGGAAACAAAAGCAACAAACGATTGAAAAACAAAATCGATTTTCACATTTGATTTGACTCAGTCTGGTTGTCCGGTATCGACCAACTTCTTTGGTTTTAGCCTGTAAAAAAAAACAAAAAACATTTCCCATAGACAAATATATAAATCTGTATAAATGTTTTTAACAAGTTTTTTGTACCTAAAATGTTTCACAAGGTTCATCTTCATCTTCAAACACTGACATGGAACATTTGACAGGATTACAGAACCAGGAAGAAAAATCACCATTCACCTAAAAACAAAGGCACACATTTATGATGTAAAATATAAGTTAAACATTAAACACTAATTAAAGACATGAACTGTGTTTTAAATATATATTAACAATTCACAATTATTAACAATGTTTGACATTAAATTAAAAAAAACAAGACAAAATGGTGTGAAACTAGACACACTCTCCTCACATCAAGCAAGGAAACAAATATTACCATAGTTTAGGTGGGGTGCAAAAGTCTTAGGCAGGTGTGTAAATTTTACTGCGTCCCTTGTTTTGTTTTGTTTTGTTTTATACTTTACAAAGACACAAGAGGGTGTTATTCTCTGCATTTAAGAAACAGTGGTTAAGACTAGACACACAGGAGCAGGAAGTGTTGGTACCTGGTCCACCAACACCACAACATGTTAACAGCTAATTTTAGACATAAAACTGTCAAACGTCCAGGGCTTGGATTGTTTTTGTTTTTGTTTTTTTTGTTTTAAACCATGTCAACGGTTGCCAATTCGTGCCATGCCCTGCGGGGACATCCAGGCTGCTGGACCTGTTCAGCCAGGGCAGAGGCTGGGTTCCTGGTCACATGGTGGTGAGTTTTGCAAAACGGCTACTTCAAAGAATGAGCTTCTGGCACACCTGCCTAAAAACTAGCTCAGCACACGCCATAAACAGTTGTCAAACTGTTGCGTTCAAGTGAAGTCAGTACAGCTGGACGCTGTGTATAAATATATTGCTAAAGAATACAGTAAACAAAGACCTGGGGACATTTTTTTTTTTTTTTTAGGTTTTCTGAAAGGGTCAAATAAACGTGTTTACCAGTTTCACAAAAACACACCCAGCCAAAGAGAAAACTCTAATTTTAGATTTGGATGTTGTCCAAAT
>NW_007585329.1:0-4175 GCF_000523025.1 Cynoglossus semilaevis | reverse complement strand
GTGACAAAGATTCCAAACGTCTTCATCTCCACCGCGGTTCTAAGTCACAGAGAAACTCTTTGATCTCCACAGTCGACCAGACGTTTCTCACACCTGCGTCGTCTCGTCCTGATCTGACGACGTGTCACTTCCTGTTTTGTTTCACAAAACATTCGCCACTTTTTCTCTCCCTCATCTCACCTCACCCCATTTTTTTTATTTTTACCTGCTTTTGTTCCCGTCTGTCTCCACAGGAACAAACAAAGCAGGTTATTTTTCCAATGAGTTCAAAGGTCAAAGAGCAGAGAGACTCAAACGCATCGCCTTCATAAACGCGATAAAAACACCGTCACCAATAAGGAGTGAAGACATCATCAATGCTCATGGCATCAAAGAGCGCAAATGAAAGCGCTCTGATTGGTCGGATTTAAAGGAAAAGAAGCTCAAACTGAAGAAGTAAATAAAGACGATTTGAGGCGTTTTTTTTTTTTTTTTTTTTTTTAAAAAAAAGCTTCTCCTAAAACCAAGGAATGAATCAAATTTCTTCCATCTCAATTGGATTTTATCAGTCGGGCATCAAACAGGACGCCTCGTCTCCGGGGCCTTCTTTGTTCACACCGTAACGTGAGACAAAAACAGGCGAAGAACAAACCGTAAGATTGACACTTTCAATTTGTCTGCAGCTGGAAATTTAATCGTCACCGGTTTCAATAACAGCTCATTTCTCCGGCGTGTGTGTGTGTGTGTGTTTCCACGTTCTCATTCTGCTTTAATTAGCCGCTAAAATCACAGAGCGCTGCAGCGGTTCTGAAGGCAGAGGTGAAATGATGTCATCAGGTAAACAACATTAAAGGTTAAAGGTTAGCTCTCCTCCCCTCCCCTCCCCTCTCCTCCCTCCGCTCATTAATTAGGATGTAATTAGTTCCTACATCAGTCGATAGTCAGCGCTGCTAACCATCGAGACGACTAACTAACCAGTTTTACTAAACCTCTTCTCAGATCACTTTTTTTTTTGTACTGCGACTTATATTCCAGGGCGACATAAACATCCTTAAATATTCTCCATATCATCGATGGCCACAAGAGGGCCCTGTCTACACAAGTGACAAGTAAAAGCTTCCTCTGCACCACCGAAACTCACGACTGAAACACGTCCATAAAACTTTCGTCCATAAAGAACTAAAGAACAAAAAGACAAAAGTCAAACCGTGGAACTTAAAGTTCCTCCAGAATCGGTACCAGGAACTGATGCTGCTGAGCTTAAACACAGTTATTAACTCACAATGTCTTAAAAACAGTTTTAACAACCGTCGATTCTTCATCTTCATTTCTTTGTACATGTGTTTTTTTTCCCCCAGACATAATTTTGTGCCATTTCTTGCCCAGAAAGAACAACATTAAAAACACGAGGAAACGAACTCTTCGCAACAGTTTCCAAGGAAACAAATCAGCAGAAAGACTTTCATCACTTTCTCATCACAGCTGCGTTTTTCAATTTTGCACTTTTTTTTTTATTTCTTCCTCATTTCCTCCGTTGTCACCGTGTCGGCACAAAGACAGAAACACTTTTAGCCCAGTGTCAGCAGTGTGGCAGAAAAAGGCCCTCAGTCTGATCAAAAAAAAAAAAAAAAAGACAATCTGACACGGCTGACATTTTCCATCTCAAACCTTCACTCCTACAGCCTTTGACTTTTCCCTCTCCGACTTGTCAATCTGCCTATGGCTCTGTCAGAGGAGGAGACAGGAGCAGGTACTTTTTTTTTTTTTACTCCCCATCTCATTACATTTGGCTCCACGTCACCCCCTACCTTTCTCTTCCTGGTGGGGGCGGTGTTTTTTTTTTTTTTTTTTTTTTTTACTCCCCATCTCATTACATTTGGCTCCACGTCACCCCCTACCTTTCTCTTCCTGGTGGTGAGAACCTGGAACGGCTGGATCTGCTTCTTCTCTCGGTCCCAGGCGACCGCTTCGGCGTCGAGGACGCAGGACACGACCGAGTCCGTCTTCACCTGTGGGACAAAGGACAGGGGTGAGAATCAGAGGAACGGAGAGAGAAAAAAAAAAAAAAAAAAAAAAATCACGGAAATGTCAGACCTCTGAGGTCATCACGGTCCACAGGTGGTGCTAAAATCAACGACCGTCTTCTGCTGAAGTCGGCTTCATTTTGGTCAAGTTGGTGTTCGACACCAACAATCTTAGTAATTCAAGGAGGCAGGAGGTGAGGGAAGAGTAGACGGGGGGTGAGAAGGAGGGGGGGGGTTGCTAGCTTCTCCGCTAACAGCTAGCCTCCCGTTCTTTATTCAACAGCACCATTACATTCAAATTCACGGGAGGAAGGAGCGCGGCAGAGGGGGGAGGCGAGGGGGGGAGAAGAGGGGGGAGGCGAGGGATGACCTGCTGTCAGAAACACCGCTTTAATAAATATCACAAATCGTTTCCGTGACGATGGATTTTCTCCAGGTCTCCTGGATTCATCTACATCGACTACAGACCACAGGTGTGAATGACGGTGTGAATAGTTGCGTCTGTTCCTCGTCTTGTCCTGGTCAGAACCACACAGAACTTTATGGTCTGGACCAGAGGAACAAATTAAACATTTTACAACAGTGTGTTTAATAGTCCAGCCCCCCCCTTTTTTTTTTTTTTTTTTTTTTTTTTTTTATGCCACTGCGCCACCTTTGGTCACTTCTGTGCCTCGTCTCACTCTGGATTAAAAACCCGCAGCTCGGTTCTACAAGACACTTTTTTATGGAAGCCGGGTGCTTAGAAGGTTAAAAAAAAAAAAAAAAAGCTCATTTTCTCTGCACAAAAAAAAGTAAAAGCAAGCGTTAATTTCATGGGCCGTACACCCCCGTTCCAGCACCGAGACCCTGTGCGAGAGTGGACCATTAATGTGGAGTAAAATTAGGTTCTTGGGTCGTAAACAAAGGACATTTAAAAACTTTGGTATTTGGGAACCGATGCAGTAGTGTGTGTGTGTGTGTGTGTGTGTGTGTGTGTGTGTGTGTGTGTGCGTCTCCTCAACAGGAACTCATTCAAATCAGTTTCATCTGTCCATGCTCCCCTGGGTTTTTAAAGCCTGTTATGATGATACGATAATCCTCCAGGGGGCACCAGGCCTGACTGTGTTCAAGAGGATTTTTTATTTTTTTTATTTTGGGGATTAAGATGAAGAAGAGAGATAAAAAACTTCACATCTTTAAAAAGAAAGACGCCGCCTGATTTGTTTTTGTCCGTCTGCGTGGAAGCGACGGTGAAACGGCAGAGAACGTTCCTGAAAGTAAATCCCTCAAACGTCACCTTGAACACAGGTTTGTATTCGAGTCTCAGCTTCAGTCAGTCTTCACTTCACTCTGTCTGTGCTGACGTGGAGCAACAGACACCAACAGACCCATGATGATGAAGATGAGGCTAAAACATTCAGCTCAGGGGATGAAATTACACCGACCATCGCCTCCGCCGTCGACCGTCGCCTTTTCTCGATCCGACCGAGTGGCTGCTAATTTTCTAATCCGCTTAATCCTGCGCGTTTGAGGCGTAATCCCCTCCTGCTGGTCGATGTCTGTAGGGATTATTCCGGTGTGTAAATTCACACGCTGCTGCAGACGGACAGACGATCGATGTGTGAAATCTGACAGGTGATCAGAGGAACACGGCCCGATGTCTCGACAACGCTGACGAGGTTCACATACGATGAACACACCACAAAGACGATGTTTATAAAAGACGGTCAATATTGTCTCAACTTGTACAACACACACACAAAAAAAACTGTTTATGTGCAATACCATTCATAGGCACCAGGGGCTTAACAAAAACCAGGGAGAATGGGTGGAGTTTCTGGTTCCTGATCAACACATGACAACTCTGCTTTAAACCCATCACCAACGCCCTCTGGTGTTCTTCAGATTAGCTACAGATTAGCTACAGAAAACATGACATGTTTCTTTCAACCACGTCGCTCCACAAACACCACGATCTACGCATGAACCCGTCAACCATTCTGACCGCACACCACCGCTGACTTGTCGAACCGCACTCACGTACTTTTCTGCCACTCCCAACACTGTAACCGTGCCTTTAACAGACACCAATGAAAGGCCTGGATCGCGCAAAGAATATATCAGTGTCATATTTGCGTTACAATTATTTTACCCTAATTTATTTTATTTAAATATTTATCATATCTGTGCATT
>NW_007585328.1:1244-4195 GCF_000523025.1 Cynoglossus semilaevis | reverse complement strand
AACACATGAATATATTTTATCCACATCACTCACGTTAACGAATCGGGTTTTCAGAGTGTCCTGGTCCACATACTTAATTTTAATTCAGAGTTATTCAGAGCTATTGACAACGTACCTGCTAAAAGTGCTAAGCTAATCGTTGGAGCTATTGACGCCCAAGGACTTAAAAATACTAGCATCTTTCTAGATGAACACATTGCAGATATGATTAATAATTAATAAGGTGATTATTTTTGTAGTGTTTTTGTTCATTTAAAAAACATAGTTTGAGATTTTTTAAATAATAAATCTGTAAGTTAGTAACGTGCTTACATGCTAATGACATTGTTAGTGTTATTGTTTCACGCTCCATTTGAACAAGTGATTTCTAGAAGACACACAGAAGGCTCAACGTTTTCCCCCTGCATTTGAAAAATAAAACATTACCATGACAATATAATAAAATAAACAGCACTAATTGTTCATTTCCTGGTGCCGCCCCCCTCGCCCTCCCTCCTCCTCTCAGATGTAACAGATGTTTTATTAACTTCATCTAAAGTAGTTTGCAATCATTACAGGGCATTGTTTGTCCCCTGGAGTACATCTGGTCTTTTAAAATTGTTACGATATTGTAAATACATTTGTTCAATCTTTACAATATATTCATTATATTAAGTTTCCATATCAATTTATACTGTTTTTAAATGCTGTACTAAAAGGAGAAGTACTGAGGAAAGGTGTGCATGCTGATGGTTTACATAACAGGATGGTGTATGGTACGGATGGCACTGACTGTTACGCTTGGAGATAGAGATAGGTCACAGAACCGGCCTGAACCAGTTCCTCAGTGCAGTTCTGAATGTAACCATTGTTCTGCACTCCTTGCTGCAAGTAAAACTTTTAAAACTTGAGATCTCGTATTTGATTCTTTATTTGATCAGACCTTTATTTGAATTCTTTGTGTCTTAGGAAACTGGAGTATGAACTAACACCATTTTTTTACACTCCTGTCTAATTGCTGGGCAATCAGGCTGAACAAACACCAAACATTCACCGGATGAATACACACGCCAATAAGAATCAAACCAATATGTTTAACTGGACATCCAGAAGGTTACAAAAAAGTGTGAATTCTATTCTATTTAGGAATCTGCTGTTTCTGTTACAATGTTTGTAAATTGTAAATGTTGCTGTTGATTTTCATTTTAGATATTTTTTCTCCGCAGCTGATATGCATTTACAAATCTTTTTTTTTTTTTTTTCTGTGTTGCTGCTTTGTAGTTCCTCCTTTTGTTTGATCCACAGCCACAGTCTCCTTAACACCGGCGTGTTGTCTTATTTGTTGAAGCCTTTGTTCTGTGTCTAATGTGATTAAAATCACTGAAAACACATCAAAATAAAAGCAGAGCAACACAGACTGTGCTCTCGCTTTACTGCACACACATCTGTTTACAACATTTCCCGAAGGTTTGTTTGTTTTCAGAAGACGGTGATACACTGAAGAATTTTAAATAAAAGGTTGAGAGTATCACAGTTTCGGTGACGATATGCTAACAAAGTGACTCTGTTTATATTTATTCATTCATTCATTATCTAGAGCTAAATCCTTAGCAAGGTTGCGGAGGAGCTGGAGTCGATTCCTTGCATCAGAGCCGAGGGTTGGGTACAACGTGAACATCATCAAGGTCATACAGTACCTATGGTGTCTGATCAACCTAATGCCCTAACGTTGTTTGTTCCTGGACTATGGGAGACATAGTACCTCGAGTCAATCCATGCACACACAGGATAAAATACCCTGGGGATTGAGTACATACCTTGCTAAAAAAACAAAACAAAACAAAAGTAAATCGTCTTAGTTTCGCCCAAAGAAAAGACATAAATGCCCCATGTCGTCCTAGGGGTGTAAAAAATAACTTTAAAGCTATACGACTCCAAGTACGCTGGTTAGTAAGGTTCTTTTGAGGGTTTTAAAATGGGTAGGAAATAAAAAGCTATATTCAGGACACAGCTGTGGAATTTAATAGATTAACACTGAGTTCTAATAAATCTCTTCCAACACCAGTCTTTTTTTGAGAAATTGTCCCCCAGATGTACGATAAACTTTCCAGACACAGATTTGTCCTCGTTTTTGACATTTACAGAGAGCAAAGACATTCATAAAACCCCCATCTTCGTAAATGTACAAAGAACCTGTCAAATAAGCTCCTACGTTGAGAATCTTTGAGTGTATTTTCCACAGACAATCACGGGATTAATCTCAATTAAATATTCTAATTGGTCCACAGCCCTGTTTCGGAGCCGTGCTAATGCTAATGTTTACGTAGCAGTTGAGCGTCTCTTTACTCTGTCACGGTAAGCCATCGACATAGCAGGAAGCAGGCAGGACCCAAATGCAGGACTGGTGCAGGTAGTTTATTTCAAAAATCAAAATTCACAAAATTCACTTCCAAAGACCAGGACAGAAGCATACCCAGATCCGAGCAAAGCAGAGAACAACATTCTCTGCTTCGCTCATATTAATGAATATTTTTTAAGTGAGTTCTGTTTTTTATCGTACAACACAGAAGAAAGAATATGAAAATTTTCACTTTTTTTGTAAATTATGAACTTGGTATTTCAAGCTACGGTCCAGGGGCCACCTCCAGCCCGCAAACCCTTGAAATCGGGCCCTGCAACTGAATTCCAATAATGAACAATTTGGCTTTATTTTCAATTGTTTTGTTTGTCCATTCATTAAACCAGCCACTAGGGTACACGAAGCAGTGTTTTATAGTGTCGGTCCCAAGCCCAGATAAATGATGAGGGTTGCATCAGGAAGGGCATCCGGCTTAAACTCGAGGCCCGGGTTAACAACGACCGCCAACAGTGCCGTTGACCAACAGGGCACTGATAGAAATTGGGCTACTGTTGGTCAGAGACAGAGTCAGAGACAGAGAAGAAGAGGAGGGCGTTTGGTTAGGAGAAAAAGA
>NW_007585328.1:0-342 GCF_000523025.1 Cynoglossus semilaevis | reverse complement strand
CCAGAGACCTATCAAAAATGTTTAATCTTTACTCTGCGAACGCTGAGGTTGATTTTCCACCAACACCTCCTTCGTCACCGTCATCACCCACATCATCAACCCCTGATTTGATAATCGTGTCAGATGACGAGGACGTGGTGTACCAGACTCCACACAGCTCCGATGACGACAACGTGGTGTACCAGAACTCGCCCGGATCCGATGACGACAACGTGGTATACCAGAACCCGCCCGGATCCGATGACGACAATGCCGTGCACCTAAACTCTGAAGCGGTAAACGTATCAGATGACGAGAACGTGGTGTACCAGACCACGCCCGGATCCGATGACGACAACGCCG
>NW_007585327.1:3173-4196 GCF_000523025.1 Cynoglossus semilaevis | reverse complement strand
ATGCTGCCAAGTGAATATTTTGTGCTTGTATCTCAGAATACTCCTTTGTTAGGACTCATATCTCAAGGTATTACTGGAAGCAAGGAGCTATATTCTCTTTCTGATTTAGAGTTAAGGCCAGTTAACCTAATTTGAGAAACTCTAAGGCCGTGAAAAATGACCACTAAAAACGAAATCTGTTCTGTTTCACAGGTAACTTGGGTCAAGCAGAATTGGTCGGGCGTGAAGCTCTGAAGATTATCCCCAATGATCCCACCCTCATGTTTTCATTAGCCAATGTTTTGGGCAAATTACAAAAATACAAGGTAAGTTGGGGAATAAAATTTACATTAAACTAAACACTAAATAATAATAATAATAATAATGCATCTCAATCTTTACTTTTTCTTTTTTTTCTTTTACTTTTTCTTTTTTTTCAGGAGTCTGAGGGATTCTTTCTTCACGCTCTTCGAATCAATCCCAATGCTGCCAGTTTCCATGGAAATTTAGGTAGGGTTACAATTAATTTAGAATTAGAAGTAGACTAATTAATTCTAATTAGAATTAGTCAATTAGAACAACTGGTCACAAGTAATTAATCAAGTAAATCAAGTATTCTTTATTGTCGTTCCAACAAGTTAGACATGGGATGAGTAGAAGAGTGTAAAGGGGGGAAATGACACATACAGCAGTCAAAATCGGTACCGTTGTGGTAGTGTGCAAAAAGAGAGTTTAAAAGGTGTTGATTATGCAAGAAAAAAAAAGACTTTATACGTGTATATATGGTCCTTTTTTGTTCTTGCACAATTGCCACCTTTTGAACTCTCCTTTTGCACACAACCACCCCAAAGACTTGCGTATATACATTTATACACTATGTGTGTGTGTATATGTATGTATATGTATGTATATACTCCTCCTTTTGCATACAACCACCTGAAAGACATATATATATATATATATATATATACATATATATGTGTGTATATACAGTATATGTGTATATATATACACACACATATATACATACACATATATATACAT
>NW_007585327.1:0-2007 GCF_000523025.1 Cynoglossus semilaevis | reverse complement strand
GGGGGGGGGGGCCTATAGGGGTCCTGCAACTGGTTATTTCCGTGGTGGTGGGTAAGCTGCGTCCCACAGCCTTCACCGTCCTGTGCAGAGCCTTCTTTTCTGCACAGGGTGGAGCAGGAAGTTAGGACTGAACTCCCCAGTCCGGCACGCCTTAGCCTCCAGAAGAAGTAGAGGCCCTGGTGTAATTTCTTGATCAGGCAGGAAGTGTTGGTTCTCCAGGTGAGGTTGTCAGAAATGTGTACACCAAGGTACCTGAAGCTGGAGACCACTTCCACCGCTGTTGCCTCAATGTGCAGGGGAGGGGGGGCATGTTTAAAGTCCAGGATCATCTCCTTGGTTGATGCAGACGTTGTTTTCTCTACACCGACCCTTAATATGTTCCACCTCTTGTCTGTAGTCGGATTTGTTGTTGTTCGTGTTCAACCACAGCTAAAAAAACAAAACAAAGTATAGTTTAAAATAACTTCTAAATGTTAAGCATAATCCTGAACAATAAAGAAGAGCTGAAGTTAACCATAGCAGAAGACCATGAAAATACAAAATATATATATTTAGAAATAAATATAATTAGGTCCAATGAAAACTAAAATATAAGTTAAAAATGCCATGTTTATAAAAAGGAAGCAATAAGGCAAATAAGGTAATTAGCTTACATTCTGCCAGAATTTGATGGAAAAAAAACTTTAAAATAGCCAAAATGTTTAAAGTTAGCCAAAGGTTGCTAAAACAAATGTTATCAAATGTAGCATTTTGATGTCTTAAAAAATTATTTTTACATTCATTTCATTTTAATTCATTTCTTTTCCTCAGCCGTGCTCTACCATCGTTGGGGAAAACTGGACCTGGCAAAGAAACATTATGAACTGTCTCTCGATCTGGACGCCGAGGCTCCAGGAACAAGAGACAACTACAACATGCTGCTGCGTAAACTGGATCATATCAAACGCAGTACACCATGAAGGAATCTGAACAGACATATTAGGATAATTTGTTCATTTAAATCCATTTGATAGTTGGTGCTGCAATTTCACCACACACTTCTGACTTTGTACTTTTTAGAAATAAAATTTTACATCTATGCACAAGGCTTTCACTCTTTTCATTTGTGTTTGATTTAATTACTATGTGCCCCTGTGATCTTTTGTTTGCTATTCTTTTGCTGTTTGAAGCCCAATTCTTTCGGAATTTTAACCACGGAAACAGACATGGCTAATTTAAGGCAATTTAGTGTATTTTTAGTGTCATTTTTGAGAAACTTTTATTTTCGGAGATTTGTTCAGGATCTTATTGGTATAGTATTTTACCATGATCAAAAGTTGGCATTCCAAAGTATAATTTTTCTGATTTTTAACAACAGAAATGGACATTGCTACGTATTTTAAGGCAAATTAGTGTATTTATAGTCATTTTTGAGGAACTTTTTTTTTTCAAAGATTAGTTCAGGAACTTATTGGTTTAGTATTTTACCATGATCAAAAGTTGGCATTCCAAAGTATAATTTTTCTGATTTTTAATAAACGAAATGGACATAGCTAAGTATTTTAAGGCAAATTAGTGTATTTATAGTCATTTTCGAGAAACTTTTTTTTTTCAAAGATTAGTTCAGGAACTTATTGGTTTAGTATTTTACCATGATCAAAAGTTGGCATTCCAAAGTATAATTTTTCTGATTTTTAACTACAAAAATGGACATAAGTAAGTATTTTAAGGCACGTGGGTGTATTTTTTGTCATTTTTCAGAAACTTTTATTTTCGGGGATTTGTTCAGGTTCTTATTGGTATAGTATATCACTGTGACCAAAAGTTGAAGTACCAAAAAAGTATATTTTTTCTGATTTTTAACAACAGAAATGGACATAGCTACGTATTTTAAGGCAAATTAGTGTATTTATAGTCATTTTTGAAAAACTTTTTTTTTTCGAAGATTAGTTCAGGAACTTATTGGTATAGTATTTTACCATGATCAAAAGTTGGCATTCCAAAGTATAATTTTTCTGAATTTTAACT
>NW_007585326.1:0-4378 GCF_000523025.1 Cynoglossus semilaevis | reverse complement strand
ATGGTGAAAATTGAGGTACGTTGCACCATAGGAACGGAACTTCGATCTACTAATCTACTTCTAACAGGCCACGAAGAGGAACACCTGACGCGTGTCTTCGACCACAGTAACGACATTGTACTTGAAAAATGTCCAGATATTCAAACCTCCAACTCCCTAAGCCCTGACACAGAGTCGGTATTGTTTAGGTGTGATGTCTGTTAAAAACATGTTGATAACCTCTGACGACACCACCAGGGTATATTTTCACACTTGACAGATCTTCTACAGAGCCGCAGGAGACAATATACATCTGTCTTCAGGATGACAAGTAAATTAATCTCAGTGGGGTTTCCCTCAGAGAGATGATTGATTTAAACTACCTGAAAAACCGACATAGAACAAAGACCAGACTTGATAGTTGCCGTATAAATAAAATGAACATTTCGTATAAAATAAGCAGTTATTAGATCCCACATCGCTGTCCAGCAGGGGTGCTATGAACACAGTTGGAATAGCATTACAATGATATTGTTATATTGTACGTCAATACAATTCTGTACCTTGGTATAAATGCATACAAAAGTATATTTAGCAGGAGACTTGGCACTATGTCTTATTTGGCAATATATAGCATCGAGCATCTAGTAAAACATAATTTTTTACAGCTACACTCTAGCCTCAAATTTAAGCTAAGCTTTTTTGCTTTTTTGGTTTTGGTTTCATCAGTCTTAGCATCATTTGGTGGTTCCACAGTGTAGCGGTTAGCAAACCTGAGAGCAGAGAGTCCTCGATTCGATTCCCAGAGGAACCACATACCCCTAACGGCACCTGCTGTATTGCAACCATGTGCTCAATGGCGCCACCCCTGGCAGCTTGTGTCGGTTGTAGCGATTGACACTGTAAATTTTCCCATTGTGGGACGAATAAGGGACTCAATTATTATTTTAATTATTTTCAAACTGCATTACTGCCACCTACTGGGAACATTTTTCATTACTAATCATTTTAGCGCCTACTTACCCAAAAAAGGGATAGAAAAAAAAGGATGTCAGTGAAATTCTAAGGTACTTTGCAGCTTAAGATGAAGACACCACTGTTTACTTCCTGAGGCCTATTACAGCTGATGAAAGGCATTACTTATGTTTTCTCTATGCTCTATCTTTAGGAGGTATTACTATTCTAGAAGCTCCTGATTAGTCCTTAGTCATTTCAACTCATCCAGACGTGTTTACAGTAAAATCAATGGATGCATTGGTTTTTAAAACAATGCCACTCTTTCAAAACCTCTCCTTTCACATGCTGAAACAAGTGGCCTGAACAATCACTGCAAACAATCTGATGAACCACAGAAGGGTTCATGTTCTACTCCTCCCCGTCTGACTGTCTGACTGTCTGACTGTCTGACTGTGGTCCCCCTGTCTAATGGGCTGCGTGTTTGGTTGCAGGTCAAGGATGTAAATGCACTGATGTACTTGTTGGCCTCAGTGACTGTCAAGGCTTCATGTCAACAGACTCTGTCTGAACCTGCCCTCCAGCAACTGCACTGTAAAAATGAGGAATGTCCTTTAACGATGAAGTGTGAAGAGGAGAGGAAAAGGAGAGGGGATTAGAGGAGAGGAGAGGAGAAAAGATGAGAATCTTAAAAAGTGAACAGGAAATGAAGCTGGTTTGTGAGCCTGCATTTCATTTGAGGGAAACGACAACAAAGCTAGATCAGACACATGTTGTTAGGAGAAAATTAACAGCAGTGAGGATAAAGTGAGAATGTGGGAGGAAAGAGAAAGAGAGAGAGAGAGAGAGAGAGAGAGAGAGAGAGAGAGAGGCTGAGACTGTTTTCTTTGATGTATCTCGTCCCCTCAGGTGATTCTCCCTCCCATTCATTAGGGGCCAGTTTCTCCGGAACCTTCCTGTCAACGTACCATCTGGAAGGCCCCTAAAAAAACACCAAAACTACACTCCTCCTCCGCCTCCTCCATCACCATCTCTCCCTTTCTGTCTGTTGATCATCAAATGTTCCCCGTCCACACCGTTAGGTTAGATACGTGTACCATCAAATGGAATTTTAATAACAACGAGTGGAAAAGTGGGTCATTGCAGCAGGATAGGAAGTAAACTGATGGATGGACGGATGAGAGATAGAATATTTAAATGGAGTCCAAGGACATTTTCATAATAACAAAAGTTCAAACTCATTACAGCCATACAGTTCCACACATCATTAGGTGACCACACTGTACAGTAGACGCAATGTAATATTGAAGAGAATAACAGTAAGAATAATGTTGCACCTGGGCACCCGTCACATTGACTAAAGCATTAGCTCCAGAAGAGAGTACTTCGTGTTATATTACCCTGAATTCTCGAGGCTCTACTTGGAAGAGTAATAATTATTAACACAATATATTTCTCAGACTGGCTGAGGAGACTGGCATTATTCTTCTTACCTATTTCTCAGAAATCCCTGAAACCGACCCTTAAGATAATTGTCATTCTTTCAATCATCTTTCCCGCTTTTATCCTCATCAGGGAACCGCAGCAAATCCCTTCTGACATCACACGATCACTGGGCAACAAAAAGAGAAGAGCAATAATTCTTATTCATATTAACTCCCAATAAATTGGGAGAATTATCTTTTTTTAGGGTCACACAGAACGACTGGAGTTTTGCAGTCAACAGCGGTGCAGCCTGGATACTTCACCAGTCCATTGCAGGGCCACATATTGATAAACAATCATTTACACTACAACTCACACCTACGGTCCTAAAAGTTTAGGCCTGTTGGGGGGAACTGGAGCACCAGGAGACCTCCACACAGACTGGGACACCAAACAAATGTCCAGCCAGTGAACCGTTGATAATCTTGCTGTGAGGCAAGAGCACTAACAACCTTCTCTACCTGTTACCCTAATCCCCAACCTGTATGCCTTTGGAAAGAATGAAAGAGAAGACGCCCATGTACACATGAGGGAAAGATAAAATTATCTGTAAAACGAACTGGTGACCACCCCCCGCTGTGAGGCAGCTTTGTGTACCACTAAGCTACTGTGTGTGAGCAGGACTAAGCAGCAGGTACCGCAAACCTACAGTAAGCTATTGACTAGAAGACAGCATGGATTTAGTCTTCTTTTGACAAGTGAAAAAAAACCCAACAAGGTTTAAACATTACAAATTAAGAAATCTCTTAGATTTTTCTTTTAAAATTACAGACTATCTCAGTTGACATCGGCGGACCAGTTAGATCAGAGAGCGAGGCAGTTTAATCACAACGAAATGAGAAAAAACCCCAAAGTAATATCGGCCATTAAGAGTGATATAAAGGCTGCATTCACACTCCAGAGGGAGGAGAGGGAGGAGAGGGAGGAGAGGGAGGAGAGGGAGGAGAGGGAAGAGGGGGAGGAGAAAACCTCAGTCAGGATTGTTAGGACTTCACCAAGATGGAAAATAATCTGTGATATTTACTGCTGTTGTTGACATTGATTCTGTGAGAGAAGCACTCTGTCTGCTCTGTTAGGAAGGCAGCTCAACATTTTCTGTCTTATCCTCAAATGCGCTAATATGACAGGAGTCCAATTTCTGCTGCAGCTTTTAAAAAGATGCTCTCACTTGCTGTAGATGAAATGTTACCTTTATAAAATCTTCAATCAATACACTTAAGAATTTCATACAGTGAAATGTAGATTTTCTTGATTTCAGGACCAACACAACCTTGTGGTCTGAACCACATAAATATATTTAAGCTCTGTAAAAGGGTCTTTGTTTTAAGTTTGGCTGAGATGTAGGTAATTTACAGGATACACTTTAATAAATGTGGGCAAACATCAGGGTCCGCACTAGAGAATCTAACCAGTAACCTTGCTGTAAGGTAAGAGCACCAACTAATCTTCCGACCCAACAACAGACATATTTGTCAACAAAATCTAGTGTGACACTAGATTGCTGGTGACTGGATCACAACTAACAACAACTGAATGTCATTTTGAAACAGAGACAGCGACCGAGTCCACATCAAGCCATGCAGCTTATAAGAATACTTCCTCTCAGGCAGTTGTTCTCCTCCATAAACCAAAGTTACAGTGAAAACCACAACCAGATTCCACCATGTGTGAGGGATAGGAAATTAGAAAGAACAGAATCAATGAAACAGGATGGGAACAACAATAGAATGCAACGCCGAGGAAAACACGTCTGTATAATTATACTTTACTGCCATAAATCTGACTCTGTACAAGACACACCCTTAGTACCAGTGGTCGATTGGTGAGACTTCACGAGCCAACAGCCGTGAGACGCTGGTTCAATTTAGATACAGGACAAAAATAAGGTTTGCCTGTTCAACCTAAACTTGCACTTTTTTGTCCTATAATGCGAGCATGTGGGGGTAAGCATCTACTGCTT
>NW_007585325.1:0-4431 GCF_000523025.1 Cynoglossus semilaevis | reverse complement strand
TTTTTTGTTTGTTTTTTTTCCCCATTTACACTTATGCTGTCTATAAAACTCTTCAAGCCAAAACAAATACCAAATGTTGAGGTTTTCAAACTATGGTTGTCAATCAATTACAGTTTTGATCTGAATAATCACAGGGTAGCTGTAGATTAATCATAAAATGTACACAGGTTACTGTACAAGCATAGGGTATTTAAAAAAAGAAAAAAAAGAAAGTTAACTCACAAGAACATACATTTTTCATAAAGAAAGGCAGAATTCTTTCATATACTCTTCTTGCTGTCACTGTCATGTGAGGCTCCAGATGACAGTCAGCATCGCCATGAAACCATTGCCGATAGCGACAGCATAGCCGATGTGCACATTTTTGTCAATTGCATCACTAAAAGAAAACAAATGTTAGCATCAAATACAGGATGTTAGCATCAACGCCTGTTTGACATTTGTAAACTTTATACCATAGATCAGTTTATTACCTGAAGTGAAACAGTGCCAGCAGTGTTGGAGGCACCTTACCCAGTTGATAAGAGTCCAGGTAGGTGATAATCCATGAGAAGACGGCGCAGATAGAACCAGCTAATACTGACAGCACCAGGATGCTCCAGAAACCTTCCCAACCAAATAATAGAATATTAGCAGAAAAGAAGATAATGCAATTCAGAATACAATAAATAAAATGACCAAACTGTAATAACTGGTTATTCTGAGGAGTCATACATTACCATCACCAGGCTTACTCTATCCACACTCACCCAGGATCCTTACTTCAGTCCCATCCAATCCTCTGACTGTCCCTGCCCGCAGCTCTGAAACAGTGCCCATCAGTCAGTATCAACAGCTGGGTCACACTGAGATAATTTGATGTTTATGCCCAAGTTCAAACAATAAAATGAATTGTTAGTGTGTTGCTGGCTCCTAGACATACTGTATATCCATATGAATAGAGGTCCAAAGGAAAATGAAGTACTGTACCTGTCACTCAATGATCTCGCCTCAATGTTTTAACATTTTACTGACTTGGCTGCATTTACAAAAATCAAGGGCAACTAGGACATTGCAGCCTACATTGGATCAAACATTTTAGTTTTTTCTTTAGGTCTTTTCTGACTACACTAGGTGACCTTAAACAACAGTGCCCAGTGTTAGGAGTGTACGGCTCCTAAGAACAGCAAAGCTCTGCGCTATGTTTGTCTTCACCTTGACAAACTGTTTGTAATTGATCGATAAATCACGTGTTCAAAGGATTAAATTGTTCGTTGTTTTTGAACATGTTTTGAACAAATTTCTACGGTACAGAAAATAAAACATTTTACCAGTATTGGAACAACGCACTTGCACCCCCTACAGAACTTGTTAAACATTTTTAACAAGTTCTCATGAACCTTACATAATGTTTTCATGGGTCAAACACATATTTACATATAATGTTTACCTTTTATTATGGGATATATGAAAGCAGAGATACAGCCGACAGCAGCTGTAAACAAGGTTGCGCTCAGGACGGACACAGCGACCACCCGCCACCGGATAGTTCCTTTTCGGTCAACCGCACCTTCACCGACATGAGTCTCGGCTGAAGATTCGCCCACAATTGCGGTTCGTGAATGCCTCATGTTATCCGACAAAAATATAAGCTTTTCTCTACCGATTCGACTGGCTGAGACAACGCTTCTCCACAAAATGAAGGGCTGCAACGCAAGTTTAATCGGGAACTTTCTGGTTTGTTTTGGGACTTCCGTTAAAGTAATACTGTCCCTCGGGTCGACCCGTAGATGTACAGTAGTTTTTTAACCGTCAAACTCAAAACGTGGGTGGGTATTTAGAGTAGTACCCTAGATATAAACAAAAGGGTATGAATTGTATAAAGAATTGAACTGTAAGCAAGAGGGTAAACTAATGAATCAATCAGTTAATATTTTATATAGGCTTTTACAACAACCTAAACGTGACCAAAGTCATTTCCTGTAAGTTACTTATTAAACAGTTATTAAACAGTAGCAAACATAACAAATATACTAAAACAAAACCAGTGGAAAAATATAAAATGTATACATAGCAGTTCGAGGTAAATTAGTTTTAGGTTAAGATTTAAAAACCCTTGGATCAGTAATCATTTGAATGAAAAAGCAAAGTGTTTTCACTTTATTATTGGCACTTCTGATAGATGTGCTGTGACAATAATCTGTTTTGTCTGCTTGGGACTATCAGGTAACTCAATGGCTTAATGGTGTGTTTCAAATTTAAGATTACTGTCAGAAATCATCCCCAGATTCTTAACTGTTGTTCTAAAGCTGTGGATTTCCGAACGCCCAAAACAATCTATTCTGTTTTATCTTAATTACAGTAAAGAAAATTGTTATTGTTGTAACTATATTTAACTTTATTGCCTAGTGTCTGTGATACAATTAAAACGTTGTTTCACCCATACATAGATTTGTAAATCATCTGCACAGCAGTGAAACGATAAATTGTGCTTGACTCTTGCAAACTCTTCAATAAGCAGTAAGCCTTTCTACAAAATTATTTGAGAGTGGGTGTGGTGTCATTCGGCTATGCTCACCTCAAAAACACCTGCTTCTACTGTACCTCTGAATCTCTTAGGAAGTGGTGTCTAAAAAAATAAAACATTGTATGGAAAAGATCTGAGATGGTAGCCTCAGATACTTTTCCAAGTGCACTTAACTATATACTAGTGATAAAAAGACCCAGGTGTGGTGAGATTAGGTGTTGGTTGACATAAACTAACAAACCACTGACTGGATTAGTCAATATATCCAATTCTCTTAGAACAGTGGCAAGCAGATCTGATGGCACAGCAGACATTATACAATTAAATAATCTCCACAGGTCATAGGAAGGTCAAAGATAGGTGTGACATGTACTGAAAACTCACAAATGAAATCTTTAATCTTTGTTTTGCCCTGGTAGGTAGTAGATAGCTGCACTGGGCTAGGAGCTCAAACCTAGAATGATTGTTTTTGGGCAGAAATTGACATCTAAATGTGGTTGAATACAGTGGCAGGAGAGGGATCTGGTATTAATGAGGGCTAATTGAATATTGCACCACTCAAACTGGTGGGAAACATAACTGACCAATTTAAAAAAATTAAAAGATCACAAAGTAAGGACACATGATTAAGAAAACACTATGCTGATTCAACTACAATATTTTTTAAACATACAAGTACATGCAGCATCATGAACACATGCTTTATTAGAAAGTACATTCCAGGATAGTAATTTAATCGAACAAATACAGAATGATCATAAACCTCAGGTATCTCTCATTTATTTATTGAATATATGTTTGCTTAGGACTGACTGTCCAAGTGTTCCAATAACATTCTCATATTGCACGTGGTTAATGGAACTGGTAAGGCATGGTCACAATTGTTTTTCTATTTTTTGTTGTATTTTATGGAGATTTCAAGTATCTTTTGCATCAAGCCTTTCGACATATGAATGAAGAACATTAGTCTAATACATTCATTAAAAACCACATAGAGGCAGTCATTAGTTCCTATATAGAGAGTAATTGAATACATATCCTAATTAGTCAGTTTTCATGAGTTATGGCCTATTAACCTTTCTATGTTTATAAGACAATGATAATGAAGTAATCCCCCCTAGAACCAATGATGGGTTTCACTTGAATAGGTAAATGGGTTGGCAGCCATCACTCTTGACTGATTGGAAGTATTGATGTCAGGACATTGTCCTTGATTGGTTCACTGTTTGGGGAAAGAATGTGAACATCGGGGGTTTTTGTAAGCTGCACATCTATTTGAGGTTTCGTTTTCTCATTGTGTCCAGTCTGAATCTGTCTCTTGGTCAGACTGCTATAGGAGGGATCTGGACAATGGTGGTGGTTGTGGTGCTTGTCTGACCTTCTCGGAACTAACTGATCGTTGTCAGGTTGAATAAATTCTTGTCTGTTACCGCTGCCTGAGGTGGATGGACCAGCACAGGTTCTGTGGCAACACTTTCCACAATCTGACCAAAGATCACAATTTCGTTTTGTAGGCCGTTCAGCCCTGTCATCGGGAGATGATTTTCTTTTTTGTCTGGACAGATTTTGCCACTCAGTCATATCGCAGTTCGATAGATGTGGAACGCTGTGATGGTGCTCGTGGTGTTTATCTGGTCTCTGACCTGGCTGAAAGTAGTCGTCAGTGTGAGAACAGCTGTGTTTGTGGCTGCAGCTCGATGTCTGTGAACCTGCAGTACTTCTGTGAAACCTCTTTCTATTATACCAGTGATGTTTCATAGTTGACCGCACGTGTCTCTCGTTCCTATGATCAGACTGATCAGGGTCATTGTGGACCGAGCTGTGGCTGCTATGGCAGGTGGATCTGTCTCCTGGGTAGATTCTAGTCCTATGTCTGTCATGATCTGATTTTGTGTTGTAACCAAAGTCACGGTCTTCACTGTGAC
>NW_007585324.1:3189-4437 GCF_000523025.1 Cynoglossus semilaevis | reverse complement strand
AAAATAGTCGGTCTTCCCATCACTACTTTACACAGTAGCTACCTGTTGCTCGGGTGTATGATTGGACAATTACCATTTGGGGGCGGGGTTTCGCGAACCCCCTCCCGCTGTGTGCCGCTGCAGTAAAGTAAGATATTTTTTCAAAATAAAAGCCGGCGAACAACAAACTTTCACAATAATAAAACAAATAATAATTTAAAAACTACATTAGCACCCGATAAAATTATTGTCGCCTTAATGAGTGAGTTAACGCAACAATAACGTGACCTGCCAGTCTACTCTTTCATGTATTTTGATTAAATCATCTTAGTGAATATATATTTAACGTTCTCCTCGCAGGTAGATCACATGAGCCTGGTCATTTGAACGTTCCTATACCAAAAAAAAAAAAAGTGTGGGCACCCATGCTCTAGGCAAAGACTTCTTCGTGTGAGGGTACCACCTGCTGGAGGCAGTGTGTATCTGTTATGATTATAGTATAGGTAGTGGTATTTTAGATGATTATAGCACGTTATTATTCTTGTAGGAAACGGTCGCATTTCTTTCAAAATTATTTGTAATAATCTGTATAAATTGTTGGAAGTGATGAAGATGTTTTTTTTTTGCAATATAACACGGTGACATTTTTGTACAGTTTGTGATTTAACACTGAAGTTGACACGATAGGGTTTAGCAGCACCTAGTGGTGAGGTTAGGTATTGCGTCTGCTAACTCTTGGAAACAGCAAGAATCTTCTTACCAGCCGTTTCTCTTCTCTGTCGTCGGCTTCTGCATTTAAAGTAAAACACTTCAACCAACACGTTACGGCTCATGACGTCATCACCTGTCACACATATTTAAACCGCAATGAAAAAGTCTGTAAAAGGGGAAAGATCTGTTGGTGTTTTGACAGTCCTGTGAACCAGCCTCAGGATACAGACCATAATAATCACATGACCAGACCAGGAGAGGGCCGGACAAACCTGCACAGTCACTTCTCGGAGACCAAATCACATCTAAAGAATGTTTAAATTATACCATGTTGTCAGACCTGACGGTGTTTATGCAAATCTTGACCTAAAAATTGCAGTTTTTCCACATTTCTTGCAAAAGCGCTGCATGAAAAAAAAAAACGAAAAAAAACAAAAAAACAATGTGACTGCATTAAAGTTTGAGTCGTAGGTTTTTAAATCTCTGGTGGTTCAGTATATGAGGGTCTGCTGTATAGAGTTAGCAGTTTCAGCCACTGTGTCTGGAGGGGGGGGGGGT
>NW_007585324.1:0-3107 GCF_000523025.1 Cynoglossus semilaevis | reverse complement strand
TTCTGGGGGGGGGGGTTCTAAGGTACCACCCACAAACTTAAAGTGAATGAAGAATAACAAAAACAAAACTTGATTGAGTGTGAAACTGAATATTGACAACAATGAAATTACTCTCCGTCCCGTCTTAGAGTCTGGCCGCGACCGATAGGTCACGAGGTCAGGGACGACCAGTAGCGTATCGATGTGAAGTGGCCAAATTAGGACAAATAACAACAGGAATAATGACATTTTTATTTATTTTACAAAGAAATATCACTTTTTCTTTGATAAAGAATTGTACTGAAACTGGCACCGTTCTTAAACCCAGTGCTGTGATTGGCTGAGAAGTCAGCCGGTAATCAGATGTACAAACAGGTCTGTGAAGGTTCAGGAAGTGTATGTGTAGAATATAAACAACAATATATAAACAATATAACAACAATATGTAAATAATATAACAACAATATATGAAAAATATAACAACAATATATAAATAATATAACAACAATATAACAACAATATATGAAAAATATAACAACAATACGTAAATAATATAACAACAATACGTAAATAATATAACAACAATATAACAACAACATATAAATAATATAACAACAAAATAACAACAATATATGAAAAATATAACAACAATATATGAACAATATAACAACAATACGTAAATAATATAACAAAAATATATAAGCAATATAAGAACAATATATAAACAATATAAACAACAATATATAAATAATATAACAAAAATATATAAGCAATATAAGAACAATATATAAACAATATAAACAACAATATATAAACAAGAAGTATGCCGCAGTTCAATAAAATGATGAGGAATAAGAGTTGACCTTTCAACCCTAAACAGTTCTGCCCAGGGAGAAGAAGGGAGATGATGGTCGTGAGGGTGAAGACTACGACAACCATCCTCAAAATCACCGCTGTCGACGCTTTGCTCCAAGGCTGGGGAGTCGAACCCCAGACACCAGGACAACAATAAAGAGAAATCTTAAATTTTTTACACCGCTCACCACCTCGAAAAAATATTGGTCTCTTCAACAATATTCCTGCTTCCATGTCCCACCAGTAGGACCGAGAGTAAAATACACCATGTTTAAATTTGGTCTGTGGTCGTCAAACTTTTACTGCAGTACATCCCTCCTACTGCAGTTATTTCAAACGCCACAGTACTGCTATCATTATTATTAAACACCCTAGAAATTTTTATTTTTTTATTTTTCCCTGTTGTGACCCTCCGTTGGGACACAGCCCTCCAGTTTGGACACCACTGCATTTTTGCAGAAGTCACAGGAGGAACCGGTTCCTCATTAGACCTCCTCCATTTCTGGTTTTTCAGCTTTTTCTTCTTCAGTTTGTTTGAAAAATGTTTTTCTCCGTGTCAACGACAATTCTCCGACACGACGGACGAGTCCATCCATCCGTCCATCAATCCATTGAACGGGGTGGGCGGAGTCAGGAGCAGTTGTTCATGTGAACTAACTATGCATAAAGGCTAAAATGATTTTTATCATGTTCTACGCCATCTGTTGGGGAAACGTGGGTATTGCAGGGAAAAGGCATTAGTATAATGATAACGATAAATTATATTATATAATTTGGAAAAAGCTTGACGGGCCGGATTACAAAGCTGAACGGGCCGTATCCAGCCCCTGGGCCTTAGTTTGCCCCCACCTGACTTACACATTGGAGTTTGTTTGCATTTCTTTCGTTATGTATTCAAGCTTTATCTTTAATGATCTGCTGTGGCAACCCCTGAAAAAAAGGGACAAAGCCGAAAGAAAAAGAAGAAGATTCAAGCTTTATCTAAGCGTTTTCGCGTCCCGATGTATATTCAAAATACAAAGTTTATCAAGTCGAAAAAAATTGGACAAATCGATTGTCGACAAATTCGCCTAGTTATTTTCTAATTCTATTTTTAAACAGTGCAGTATTCGTAGTAACACATGCACGTGATAATGGGTTTCTCCAGGACACCAAAAGGGTACACATACCTCCGTTTGAGAACAACTTCTTCTACTTCTTAAACCTGTTCCTTGTCAGAAGCTGAGGCCGGGAACTGGCAGGACTGGTCCCCGCGGAGCTGCTCAGGTTTCAACCAAAATTAAAGACGTTGAACGCCGCGGGGCATCCTGCTCGACCAGTTACAACAACAGCCGACGCCAGGCGATGGACGACACTCACCTGGGCCAATCAGAACGTCCGCTGGAGAATCTTCCTTTTAGGGTCAAAGCTGCGGACGCGAGAAGGAATAAAAAGCAGAGAGCACCTGGTTCTCTTCAACCAGGTGACGACCACGGCCCGGAGCTGAGGACTCTCTGAAGATTTTAAAAAAGCGCAAGAAACATCATCAGCATCAGGTAGGAAATCTTAATCTATCGCAGTTAGAGAATTACGTTGGTGTTGTAGCAGCTACGGTAATTACGGCAACTGAGAAGCGAATCTTCGATAGGGAGTAAAAATGACACAGCGTAACGTTTTTTTAGTGATGTATTATTTATTTAGTTTTTCCACAACTTCGTCTCGTGAATGGAAATTCAACATCGTTTTGACATACTGTATATATAAATATATATATAAATATATATATTATTGTTTTTTGTATTATTTTATGTTTTTTGCCATTGATTTGAGTTTCCTTCAGTGGAAAAACACTTTTTAAATTTTATCTCTCAGAAATGGACGAGGATGTCGCCGCCCTGGTCGTTGACAACGGCTCCGGAATGTGCAAGGCCGGCTTTGCCGGGGACGACGCTCCCCGCGCCGTGTTCCCGTCCATCGTTGGACGTCCCAGACACCAGGTCTGAAGCTTAAACTGTGTCTCTGTCAAAAAAAAGTTACACTCTACACTGACGGCGCAGACGCAGTGACCCTGTGCTGTCTGTCTGTGTCTGTGTGCAGGGCGTGATGGTGGGAATGGGTCAGAAGGACAGCTACGTGGGAGACGAGGCCCAGAGCAAGAGAGGAATCCTCACCCTGAAGTACCCCATCGAGCACGGCATCGTCAGCAACTGGGACGACATGGAGAAGGTGAGGATGAAAGAAAGAAATGACCAAAGATGGAACAACCACGTTAAACGATTGTGCTGTAATATATA
>NW_007585323.1:0-4450 GCF_000523025.1 Cynoglossus semilaevis | reverse complement strand
TTTTTTTTTTTTTGCCACTTTGAGGAGAATTCCCAATTTTCTTTTTTAGCTCTTTCATTAACCTTAGGTTTGTTTTTGTCTTGAAGTTGGTAACCACTGATGTAGGTAAAGAAAAAGCTGATCACACTTTAAAGTTTACTGACTGCATTAAAGGTGCATTCTGCAATGTGGGTCCACGCGGAATCAATATGCTGAGCGGCATGTGGCAAACTGCAGAAGGGCTCATAGATAAACATACTCCATGCATTATGTACGTACATATTGTACACATACAGAAAACACAGGGTGTTTAGACCAATAAGTCCTTTGTCTCCTCATTTTCAGCAAAACAGCTTCAAAGTTTTCAGCCATTTCTAGAGGGGGCTCCACCCTCAGCCGGACGGCAACGTCCCTACGACATGTGGAAACGTGTGTGTGCAAACTGGACTGGGGACTTGTTGCTGGCTCCGAGGACAGAGGTGGTGAAAGACTCCTCTGGTGGACAAATAATGACAACATCTCACAAGTCTTGACACCGGGAAGTGTGACGTGTGGTGTCCATTGAGAGGTAGAAAAGTGCACCAGTGCCTGCTTCCTTCAAACAAACTTTGACCATTTCACTAATTTCTCCTTTTTTCTAGTCAAGGCCCCAGAAGTGGTGAAGATTTGGTGATTTTTATTTCTTCCAGTGGACCCTGAGAATGTCTCTGTTTGCCTTAGATCTGTTAGGACAGAGTTACGTGGCGGTGTTTCAAACAAAACACAGACAAAAAGGAAAATATAAATACCGTATAATGTGCATTAGTATCCAGGGTTAAAAAGTAGATTGATGCTATTTTGTAAGTATGATACTTTTAAACTACCAAGTGTGCACTACAGTAGAAATGAGTGTAGAATAGTGTAGTGAGCCGGGGGACTTTGTAATATATCATTAACACAAACACAGCTAAGCAGAAACGCTCCATCAGTTATTGGACACAGACCTCTGAGACAATATGTATTAAAAGTACAGCGTCACTTGTACTTCAGTAACACCTAACTCAAACATCCACGGGTTAAAAAAAGTGTTAGTCTCCATGTCAGCCATTGTCCAACTCTCCACATATTCATCCATCCCAGTGACTAAGTGTCCCTGCCCTCTGCTCTCATGCATGTTCTATTGCTCACAGTGGTGTAGTTTTGTTGAGCAGCAGATTATTTCATTTTTGTTAATACAAACATGATTTCATGTCTATAAGATTCACCTACTAGTGTTTTCTGCCTTGTGAGTTCATAAAAGCTAGACATTTTTATGGTTTCATTTTTACAGATGTGTTAATGTCAAATGGATTTAGTGAAAGGGAAAATAATGAAAAAACAAACAAACCATGGCATCAACTGTCGTTCACACAAACTGGTGGCTGTTAACTACAACTGATGGGCTAAAAGGTGAAAAGACCATGAAAGAACCACTATGGTATTACAATTAACAAGAGCCTACTGGTTACTGTGAGACAAATAAGGGGCCATTGAAATGTTCCGTCTACAAATGGTAACAAAACTAAAAGGGGTTTTTCAACACTTCAGTTTCAAAGTACTGAGACAAGAAAATTTGAATTTCTACTAGGTAAATAATATGTATACATAAACATACATGAAGTTGTTTCGGGTCATGTACAAAAATTATAATAACCATGATTTTTCTGCATTGGTAGAGAACCTATTTATCATAAATACAAAACAGATGGTTAAATAAAAATAACAACCAGTATTACTTTTAAAAATGTAATATAAAACTGGCGTTCTAATGCTTCGGTTTTTCTCTCTGAGACAACAACAGAAACAAAGCTTTCTGCTTCAAATGTATCCAATCAATCAACATGTGTTTTTGAAGAAAACAACAGCAGAAATGTCAGTGACTTATCCAGAAAATAAAAAAGTGTCTGATGATTAAAACAAAAATTTTCTGATTTGGAAGTGAATCCATGAAAAAAACCCACCAACAAAAGCTAAAACAAAACCCAGGATCCTCTGTCTCCACCTTAGCATTCAGCGTCAACGCCGCCCTCTAGTGGACCAGTACAGACAGCAGCCTGTGTGTCCTCAACACTGCCACCATGAATGACTTCGTTGGGATTTATGCATTTCTCTGTTTGGATTTTGTTATATTCTTCAACACTAACGACAAAAAGAGAGAGATAATTACAGTTTTATTCATCAAGAAATCAAGGTGAACAATGAGGATAATATTGTAATGTGAAACTGCTTCACCTATTGACACAGCCGTTGTTGAACAGTGACTCTCGCTCTGTCAGTGAGCTGCAGGATCTCCTGTCCTGCCAGGAGCCCACTCTGGAGGTCTGGCCCGTATCTGAGCTCTTCCTCCTTGGCACGATGGGTCCAGGGCCAGAGCTACGTCTCTCTAGGTTGACCTTTGGCCCCGATGAGTCTGAGGGGGCATTGAGTGATCCTGGCCCTTCTGCCTCCTTGCCGGAGTCGCTGCTGGTTCGCTGTCCATTAAGGCTATCAGTGGAGGACACATGACTCAGCTGACCATCATCTGAAATAGAAGGCAAATAATAAGGAGGAACAGAAGAAGAAAAAGAAGGGGGACAAGAAGGAGTAGAAGAAAAAGATGAACAAGTAAATAAGAAGCTGTTTATCAAGCTTCACATTAACTGTCTGCTTTCACATCAGCTGTGACTTTATCACCATTTTAGATGAATTCAAAGCTTTAATCCTTGTGCATTTGTCCTCACCACTGTCAGTACTGTTTTATGTTCTTTGTGAGTTTACCTCCAGAACCGGCCTCTCCTGCCTTGTTGCGCCGGCGTCTCAGGATGACCTCCAGCTCGCTGTCCTTCTTCCCTGGCAGTGAGGAGCCTGAATCCTGAGAGCCTCGGCTCGGGCTCTTTTTCACAGTGTCCTGTGTAAATTCTTTTAGTTTAAACTAAGAGCAACATTTAACAACACTACATTTCCATATTTAACAATGGCATGTCTTTAGATCTTATTTTAGATTTTTATATTTCATGTACAAATATTAGCAACATAAAGAAACCCTCATATGATGCTCTAAGATTTATTAAGAAATGTCAAAAACATTGCAGTTACCACAGAAACAGGTATAAACATAACCAACCAGCAAGCTAATCCTACCAGAATGCCTTTCAGTTCTTCCATTGCGCTCTCATGTGGTTTCTCCTCTGATGATGGAGGCTGCTAGAAAAATAAAAATAATGTTGTATTATGAAGCTGCATTACAGTTACATTTTAAATGCATATTTCTTATGTAAATAAGAAAGATTTTTTTTCCAATCACGGCCAGCTCTGCTGTTGCTTTTATACAATTCTTTGACAAACATTTTCCAGGTGTTGACTGGACTGTTGTCATAGTTAGAGCAGATTTCTGGCTTTGACGTGTTGCCTCATTCCCACTGTTTAATTTACTAAAATCTCATTAAAACTTGTGTGACAGGATCTAGTGTACAGTCTGGAAAGGATGTAAAAATGATGTATGTTTGTCTAATTAACTCTAGGGATGGAGCCTGGGGGAGGGAGAATCTGTTTTCCCATGGGACCTACTGTGACATACAAGATTGATGTAAACGTCAATTTACTTACTTTTACTGCTGACCGCTGTGGCATTGAGGAGGATGAGAATAAACAGGAGCAGGGAAAAAAGGAGAATATGAAAAGAATAAAAAACTTATGTTTTAGTAAATATGTAACAGAAAACTTCAAAATGACCTTGTGACCTTGACAAGTGTTCTGACAAATGAGGAAATCTGCAGTAACAGGTGCTAATGAAGCAGACGGTTGTCTGGTGTGTTTTTTCTGGTTCATTTTTTAATGTTACAGAAACATTTGATCAGCTCTGCTTTCTGGAAATGAGAACCTTTAAAGACTGACACAAATTTATGGGCCTAATAAATGGAGTTACATTTATTTTGTAGGTGAAATAAATGACTACGGACCTTGTTTTCTTTGTTTTGGCTTTTGACAGGCCTCAGGATGACACCATGTTTAATTCTCTCCATCATCTCGTTCACTGCCTTCACCTTCACATCATCCACACCCTCGTCAGCTGAAAGACAATAAAAACAAGTATGGATGACAAATATAATAGACTTATTTGTATATAAAATATCCTATTGGTTTTTGTTTCATTTCTATGCATTTACAAATAAATGCTAAAGATTCTCTGCGTCTTTCTCTCCTACGATAAATGCATGTGTCATTAATGGCATTAACAAAGCTCACCTGGAGGCTGCTCCGTCTTCACAGGGGCTTTGGAACCTTTGGACGTCTTCCTCATGATGGCAATGAGAGAGCTACGACAGATGATCAAAAATCATTAGGAGTTCCACACAGTTTGTAGGAAAACTCTGATTGGTTGGATTCTGCTCCCATCTCTCACCTGAGGGGGTTGCATCTAGATGGGGGAGGTGGAGGAGGTGGTGGAGGGGGAGGAGGAGGTGGTGGAGGTGGT
>NW_007585322.1:0-4513 GCF_000523025.1 Cynoglossus semilaevis | reverse complement strand
TACTCACTTTTGTGACATACTGTATACCATATCTGCAAGAGATGTCACAGGAATGGGACGACGATACGGTTCGATCGGTCCAATTTTGCGACAAAATCCACGACGTCGTGACTGCCTACAAGCTAGTCTTCAGCAGTTGCTTCCGCTGCTTCTTTTTCCAGTCGATCATAATGTTTTTGCAGCGTCGCAAAAAAAGAGCCGGTTCCTGCTCCTACTACTATGGTTACACCTTCGGAAACCGTGGAAGAGGTGCCCCAAGAAATGGCACCACCCTCTGGAGAGATGTAAAATCAATCATCGGCAACGCAGCAAAAGTCATCATCATTTTACTGCGCTTAAATATGGTGTCACTACTTCGCAGAAATTCAGTTCTCGCGGCAGGCCCTTGGAACCGATCTACCGCGATAAACGAGGGACCGCTGTATATATTAATATTTGACTGGTAATTGGTGATAATAAAAATCCATACAGTAATGTACGAATACATGAATATTTATACGGTATATATCTATATGAAATATCACGATATCAGATCTAAAGGATCGTTAGCTGATTATCTACTTGGTTTTCCACATTTTGAAAGTTTTGAATTTTGATTTCATTTTACTTTTTTTCTCTCATACAAAAAAAAAAACCAAAAAAAAAAAAAAACCAGAGAGCCAGTCCAATGAGTGAACACCAGGAATGACCAGAGGTACAATAAGAGACAGGATGTTTGAGTCTGGACCAGCGGACCAGTCTCCTGTCCGCCCCTCCAGATGGGCACAGCCATTGTTGTGAGAGCTTCAAGCTGGCGTCACTCAAAACCCGAGGTACAAACGGAAAACTGCAAATGCATCTGTCCCCCGGGGAGACCAGGCTATCTGTTAGCTTTGGGCGAGGGTGGTGGAGGGGCGTGGGGGGCCGGGGGGTCACTATCCTGCTATTAAACCTGGAAAAGGAAACTAATCCAGATCAGACAGGGGCCAAAGTGTTGAGTGAGACCACATCGGGGGCCACAGATTCAGAGTGTGTTCCTCTGCCATCTTCATTAAAACTCTGCACCTGCACCGGCCTAAGAATGTCCACCGGGGGAGCCCCGCCCCCTCTGCCCCCATGTTGCCAACATCAGACTTTTTTTTTTTCTTTCTGGGTCAATTTAAACCAAAGTCAAAGCGGCAATATTGCGATGATGAACAGGAAAGGCCTAAAATGGGATTATGGAGATAAGAGAAGGTCAACAAGGTCAAAGCGAAAGGCAGCGCTTTGGCAAAGTGATCGGTCCAAGGGTCTGCCTGTTGACCACATGGACTGATAACGACACTGACGACCAACCAGAAGGTTTTCATCTGTTGCTGAGGGTCCTGGAGGGTCACACTGTGGCTCACTGTGGTTCCGTAGTGCGGTGGTTAGCATGTTTACTGGTAGTCCTGGGTTCAATTCCCAGATGAAACTCATACTTGGTTCGGCGGATATGCTAAAATAAGAAGCTAAAATAATAATATTTTTATTTTTCATGTCGAACGTCAAAAGACTGGACGTCAAAAGACTTTTTTCTCGTTTTGTAAATGTATTCTTTTTAAAACACAATATTTTAAAAGACAACTTTGCATTTATTTTGTTAATTACTTGATTAGGCAACAAAAATACATGTTCGACAGCTCTTCCTCATCGGTTGTCCCGCAATTTGATTGGCCTGATGCTAAACGCATCAAAACAACATGGATCTAAATAATTTACTTTATAATCTGTGGGTTTTGTTTTTCATGTCGAACGTCAAAAGACTGGATCTTTGTTTTTAGATTTTTTTCTCGTTTTGTAAATTTGCTCTTTTTTAAACACAATATTTTAAAAGACAACTTTGCATTAATTTTGTTAATTAACTGATTAGGCAACAAAAATACATGTTCGACAGCTCTTCCTCATCGGTTGTCCCGCAATTTGATTGGCCTGATGCTAAACGCATCAAAACAACATGGATCTAAATAATTTACTTTATAATCTGTGGGTTTTGTAGGAAGTATCAAGTCTTGTCGAGTCAAAGGGCTCGAGTCCGAGTGATGTCACGAGTCGTTGACGTTAAAGTCCAAGTCGAACTGCAAGTCTCTTTACATTTTGTCAAGTCAAGTCTAAAGTCATCAAATTGATGACTCGAGTCCGACTCGAGTCCACACCTCTAGTAAATAATATTTTTCAAAAACTTTTTAAATAAATAAAAAAAAAACGACAACAATTCAGTCTGGAGAAAAATAATTTTCACGTCTAATCCCAATAATCTGTGTTAGCCGTGCGGTGGATTTGAAGTTAAGATTTTTTTTTTTTTTAATCCGGTCTCCTATCGTAGAACACCCCCAGAACAACAGTAACAGAATGCCTGCGTCCTGGTTCCTGCACTGACGACGAGAATTACATCTCAGTTATTATATAACGACGTGTCGTGTTTTTTTGGCACCTGCACGTATTGTTGCCGCTCTGACAAACAGAGCATAATTACGAAGCTATTTACTGGGATGATCGTTTGCATCAGCACCTATTGTTGCGGTAATTGCACTGAACATAATGCTGCCATTGTTCTTCCCTTGTTCCTTCACCGCTTGTTAAGCTGCGTAACTCGAAAATGATTCCTGACATGAGGTGAACGTCGCTTCAGTGCCACTGTGACAGGTTTACAAGCAGGGTCGATGCCAAACATCCTGCCGAGGGTGTGTTTACACCGTACAACCCTTCGCTCCGAGCCGAGCCGCGCCGTCAGACCGGGGACCGACGGCGGCTCCGTGGCTTCACAACGCGAGAGGTGCCACGAGATCGTTTGTAACTCGGAGTAAAAATCTGTTGCACGACACGTAGTTTCAGTTTGATGAACAACGAAACGCGACCGCACACACACATGCATGTAAAACACGTGAGCAGAGAGGCTCTCCGCAGTTTGTCTCTAAAACACAAGCGGGCTCGGGTTTCAGGCCCTGTGGTTTCCTAAATAAGGGTCGAAGTACACATCAGGCTGCGTCACACTGCTGTCACTACTGTTTACAGTAAAGTGATTTATGGGACGTTTCGGGGAGAAGAGGGAAGGGGAAACTGGAAGGAGGAGGTGAAGCAACAGGGAGGTTTAATAAAAACACACTGTGAAATTATGAGGGTTTTTTTTTTTTTTTTAATTCCCGGTGCATTAAATACATTAAATACATGTTGAGCGATTATTTCAATTTTAATTTCAAAGTCACTCGTCTTGAAGACGTGGACGTGTGGTCGAAAGTTCCCGTCGCGTATTTAAACCCCCCGGAAGAAGAGGAGAAGTTACAAATACACACAAGTCTGTCAAATAAACCACTGCCAGTCAATCACTTCTTCTCGGCACTTGAGCATGTAGTTGCACTTCCTTGGCCTGTAGGTGGAGCTAAGTATACATATCAAAGCCATGGTCAGGAACTAATTCACTGGCAAATTGTCTTATATGAATCTTGTCCTGTAAATTAAGTCAGAAAGTTTTTGCTAAATGAGATTGCTAAATATGCGCTAGTATGTAGCAAGTAGCTGTGTTTTTTTTTCAAAACCTTTTTTGACATATAGCACATATTTGCTATGATATACCACCAAACAAAATGTCACAAAAGGTAAATGTAAAATATAATGCAAACCCTGGGCCTGTTTAGTTGAACACAACAGTGATTTACACCCAGGTATTGAAGAAAGACACACCAATTAAGTTAGATGGGTACATTTCCCATGGTACACCACAAAACAATGTTTGGGAAGTTTTGAGTGGTGCGTTAGCGTAACATTAGCACGCTTAGTATGTTTTTCACACAAACTAGGCTAAGCTAACGCTTCTAACGGCCTCTACAGCAGATCTGAATCTTGTGAGTGTCATCACTGCCACCTACTGGATCTACTTTATATTAGTACTTTCTATAGAACTTCCAAATCAGTGTGAACAAAAGAAAAAAAAAGAAGAAAGTACGGACTTTGCTGATATGATTACGTTTTTAAAAAAAAAAATTCTACAGCTTTAATAATACAATATTATTGTAACGCAACACCACTTTGGAACACGGCCAATGCCTGTTGGACGATTGTCAAATTGCTGTCACATGCAGGGGACATTTAAAATATGCTAAGTACCATCAGGTTTCATCATCCATCTCCGCCTCTTCTCATTGGTAGAACTCAGGGTTGTGTTCTCCAGGACAGAACCACGGTTCCGTGCACATCGTCTCTGAACACTATTTCAGGACATACCACAGAGGCTAATACCAGGCGTAGCGTTGTTGGACCAAACCAGACATAGCTAACATGCCATCAAATTAAGCAGCTATATCATAAAAGCAGAATTTGTGGCCTCGCAGCTCTCGTCAGGTGACAAGCCCTTTGTTCGGGACGTCACCGAAAACAACTAGTCCAACGAGTACGGCTCCATTCTGTTTAATGTCTAAAACACGTGTGTGTGTGTGTGTGTGTGTGTGTGTGAGGCGAGTCTTTGCCTTTGCCCTTTACACGTGCACGTTTGAAAAGGTCTCTGAGGGTGTATTCTCAA
>NW_007585321.1:0-4539 GCF_000523025.1 Cynoglossus semilaevis | reverse complement strand
AAAGTCATTTTCTCATTGAACAAAGGCTAACGCTAACGCTAACCCTCCCGCTAACGCTAACGCTAACTCCCGTGTGGTTCCGACAGGAGGCCTGGGTCGGCGCCTGGCTCCACTTCAGCGACGGCTCGGCGGCGCCTCTGGACCTCTACGGCCCAGACCTGTTCGTCCTCACCGCCACGTCCCTGGACGAGACGGTGGTCACGGTGCGACACGACCCCTGGTGGAGGCTGCCCGTCGTCGTGGCCGAGGCCGAAGGTCAGGGCGTCCTGGTCCGGGTGGAGATGACCGTCCGCGAGTCCTGCCAGAAGTCCAGCAGGAGGAGGAGCGCGTTGGCGTCGGGCAGCTGCGACCTGAGGGTGAGGTTCGATCGCGGTCCGGCGGGAGACAACGTGGACGACCGAGGGCAGGACAGGACGGGACTTAACACCCATTCTTACGGCAGCCCCGTCCCTGAAGTGGACGAAGGGGTTTGGAGGAGGAGAGCCCCCCCCCCCACCGGGAGCGCAGCACCGAGCCGCCCTGGAGGCGACAGGCCGTCAGGTGACAGCCAGGGTCGGCAGAACTTCGCCGACTTCCCCGACCGTCCCGGCGGCGGCGCGGACGACGAGCTGGTCCGGGCGGCTCACGGACTGACGGACCTGGAGATCGGCATGTACGCCCTGCTGGGCGTCTTCTGCCTGGCCGTCCTGGTCTTCCTCATCAACTGTGTCTCCTACACCTTGAAGTACCGGCACAAAGAGCTCCCCCTGGAGGAGCGGGAGAACACGAACCACGCTCACGACTGGGTGTGGACCGGGAACGAGGCAGAACCGCCGGAGAGCCGGATCCGGTTGTCGCCCCACCTGGACTCCGGCGGTGGTCTCCACTTGTTGAACGGAGGCTCCGCCCAAAAGGGCAAAGGTCGTGGGACCACGGACGGGGAGAACAAAGGCGACTCGCCCACCACCAGGAGGAAACGGGTGCAGTTCACCACGTTCACCACCGTCCCCCCGGAGGACGACGGCCGTCCCACCGTGAACACCCTGAGTGGACGACGCAGTCAGGACATTCAGTGGGTGTGTCCGGACCTGGAGCTAGGGGGCGCTAAAGAGCTGCGCAGTTAGATGGAGCCGTTGAACGACGGCGGGTTGGAAGAAGGGGGTTTAGGGTCGGAGGTGGAACAACGTCACCCCGAGAGGACAGTGGTCCCTGGAACTGTTGTGGTCCCTGGGACTGATTTGGTTCCTGGGACTGATTTGGTTCCTGGAACTGTTGTGGTTCCTGGGACTGTTATGGTTCCTGGAACTGTTGTGGTTCCTGGAACTGTTATTGTCCCTGGGACTGTTGTGGTCCCTGGGACTGTTGTGGTTCCTCGGACTGTTGTGGTCCCTGGGACTGTTGCGGTCCCTGGAACTGTTGTGGTTCCTGGGACTGTTGTCGTCCCTGGGACTGTTATGGGACTGATATGGTCTCTGGAACTGTTGTGGTCCCTGGGACTGTTGTGGTCCCTGTGGTTCCTGGGACTCTTGTTGTTCCTGGGACTGTTTTGGTTCCTGGGACTGATATGGTCTCTGGAACTGTTGTGGTTCCTTGGGCCAGTTGGGGTTCCTGGAAGTGTTATTGTCCTTGGGACTGTTGGGGTTCCTGGGACTGTCATGGTCCCTGGAACTATTATAGTCCTTGGGACTGTTATGGTTCCTGGGTCTGTTGTGGTCCCTGTGGTTCCTGGGGCTGTTATGGTCCCTGGGTCTGTTGTGGTTCCTGGGGCTGTTATGGTTCCTTGGGACTGTTGGGGTTCCTGGGACTGTCATGGTCCCTGGAACTATTATAGTCCTTGGGACTGTTGTGGTTCCTTGGGCCAGTTGGGGTTCCTGGAAGTGTTATTGTCCTTGGGACTGTTATGGTTCCTGGGTCTGTTGTGGTTCCTGGATCTGTTATGGTCCCTGGTACTGTTGTCGTCCCTGGGCCTTTTTTGGTCCCTGGGCCTGTTATGGTTCCTGGAACTGTTGTGGTTCCTTGGGCCAGTTGGGGTTCCTGGAAGTGTTATTGTCCTTGGGACTGTTGTGGTCGCTGTGGTTCCTGGGACTCTTGTTGTTCCTGGGACTGTTCTGGGACGGAGATGGTTTCTGGTACTGTTGTGGTCCCTGGTACTGTTGTCGTCCCTGGGACTGTTGCGGTCCCTGGAACTGTTGTGGTTCCTTGGGGCTGTTGTGGTTCCTGGGACTGTTCTGGGACGGAGATGGTTTCTGGTACTGTTGTGGTCCCTGTGGTTCCTGGGACTCTTGTTGTTCCTGGGACTGTTGTGGGACTGTTGTGGTTCCTGGGACTGTTGTGGTTCCTCGGACTGTTGTTGTCCCTGGGACTGTTTTGGTTCCTGGGACTGTTGTGGGCCCTGGGACTGTTGTGGGACTGTTGTGGTCGCTGTGGTTCCTGGGACTCTTGTTGTTCCTGGGACTGTTGTCGTCCCTGGGACTGTTGCGGTCCCTGGAACTGTTGTGGTCCCTGGGCCTGTTATGGTTCCTGGAACTGTTATGGCCCCTGGGACTGTTATGGTTCCTTGGGACTGTTGGGGTTCCTGGGACTGTTCTGGTCCCTGGGACTGTTATGGTCCCTGGAACTATTATAGTCCTTGGGACTGTTATGGCCCCTGGGACTGTTATGGTTCCTGGGGCTGTTGTGGTCCCTGTGGTTCCTGGGACTGTTGTGGTTCCTGGAACTGTTATGGCCCCTGGGACTGTTATGGTTCCTGGGGCTGTTATGGTTCCTTGGGGCTGTTGTGGTCCCTGGACCTGTTGTGGTCCCTGGGCCTGTTATGGTTCCTGGGGCTGTTATGGTTCCTTGGGGCTGTTGTGGTCCCTGTGGTTCCTGGGACTGTCATGGTCCCTGGAACTGTTGTGGTTCCTTGGGCCAGTTGGGGTTCCTGGAAGTGTTATTGTCCTTGGGACTGTTATGGTTCCTGGGACTGTTGTCGTCCCTGGGACTGTTGCGGTCCCTGGAACTGTTGTGGTTCCTCGGACTGTTGTTGTCCCTGGGACTGTTGCGGTCCCTGGAACTGTTGTGGTTCCTTGGGCCAGTTGGGGTTCCTGGAAGTGTTATTGTCCTTGGGACTGTTATGGTTCCTGGGGCTGTTATGGTTCCTTGGGACTGTTGTGGGCCTGGGACTGTTGTGGTCCCTGGGACTGTTATGGTTCCTGGGACTGTTATGGTTCCTGGGACTGTCGTGGTTCCTGGGACTGTTGTGGTCCCTGTGGTTCCTGGAACTGTTGTGGTACTTTTTACTCTGTAGAAGAGTTTCCTTTTATCTTGACTGTAAAAAAACAGGGTCAACGTGAAGTCATGACTGGGACCGACCAGCAGGGACCGCCACCTGTAACCTGTGATTGCCAGTAGCATTCAACCTCTCTCTCTCTCTCTCTCTCTCCTGCCACCTACAGGCCTGGAGTGTTAGTGGCGTAATAGAAGTTAGCAACGAGTGAAAGATGTGATTGGATGAAGTAATTAGACCTGCAGTACCTCAGCAAACCCCTGGAGGTCGCTGACCCCCGACGAAGGATACTCACCTGTGGTTTTTTATCGGCATAAAAACTTGAAAATGAAATAGTACTGCAGTAAAACTGCACCTGTACAGTATATGTTGTGAATGCGTACTCTCACTGAGAGGTATTTTGTAGGTTTTTTGTTTTTCTATCTGAGCCACAGACGCTTGACCCTCAGAGGTCAAAGGTCAAGTCCAGCCGCAGGTCGTGAGGTCACCTGAGGTCAGTTGAGGTCACGAGGGTGAGTCAAAAAGGGTGAGTGACTCAGACAGATGGTTCTCATTCCTACAGGTGTCAAAGGTCACAGGCCGGTCTGTGACCTTTGACCTTTGGCTTTTCCTGCCGGACGATCATTGGTATTTTTAATCGCATTTATTGCGTTGATTAAACTGTCTGTTAAAAAAAAAAAAAAAAAAAAAAAACTCCTTCGTGAATTAACACTTTTATTTATGGATTAAAGAGATCGACTGACGTCAACGTTGTTGTTGTTGTTGTTGTTGTTGTTGTCGTCGTTGTTGTTACATTTTCTCCATTAAAAATAACAAAACAAATTTATTGAAAATATAAAATAATAACATTTCCGAAAACATTTGATATTGTTGTTATAAAAATGGGTGAATTAATTAATTAATTTTCCCGCACTTCCCCTCCCCACAGACAGAGGGCAGTGGAGTGAGAAATTACATTTCGCTCAGTGACTGTTTTATTGCAGTAGCAGTTTTTTTTGTTTTTGCCTGATCGCGTTTTTCACTTTTTTTTTTTTTTTTGTTCTATTTTTTTCAGTCCTGCAGTAAAACGTTGAGTTGAGGAGAGCGCCACCTACAGACAGCTCAGGGGACAGGTCAGTTTAGACTTGTTTTATAGAAAGACAGTTGACGGACGAATACAACGATGAAAAAAAACGGGGGGGGGGGTTGGTCTTGGAGGGATACAGTTGGCCACCAGGGGGCATGATTGATGTAGGATCTGGTGTAATTAAAACACCACAGTGACTTTCAACAGCTTCAGGTGAGAACAGCAGCTC
>NW_007585320.1:0-4668 GCF_000523025.1 Cynoglossus semilaevis | reverse complement strand
TTTTTTTTTTTAAACAGAGCAATTTGTTATGTTTTGTCTATGTTTATAGTATTTGTTGGTTAGCTAGTGTTTATCATTTACACTGGTTTTAGGAACTTTTGTTGTGTTGTTTGCAATTTAAAAAAAGTTATTTCTGTCAACGTTTTAGCTATTTTATTATTAGCTATTTGTGATCTGGTTACAATCAATTCATTAATAATAATATATAATGTTTAATTATTAAATGACCATTTCAAGACAACATATTAGTAATGCATTACATCATTGAGCCCAAACTTCCGGTGTCAACTCACCATTTTATCTGTGTCCTCTGCAGGAATGAGCACTGCTCATGAGGTCATCGTTGCCCACCACGCTGGGATGCGCTGCTTCGCCATGTCCCTGATCAGCAACAAGGCCGTGATGGACTACGACAGTCAGGAGAAAGCCAACCACGAGGAAGTGCTGGAGACGGGAAGGTTGAGGGCCAAGCAGCTGGAGAAGCTGGTGTCCACCATTGTGGCCCGGATTGAGCACTACAACAACAACTCCTTTTGAACTAGTGTTTAGAACTGATCCCAGATCGTAGCATCTCACAGATTAGTAAGATCAGATAGTTTTGTTCTTTTTTAGCATAGATTTATTAGGGAGATAAATTCATGTAATTTTTTTATCTTTGAATAATGAATCATTTTAATATCATACAATACAAACATTTCCCCCATGTAAAAACTTTTTATATATTTTTTGGTTAAGGATGATCCAATGTTCTTAAGAACAATACTTTTTTTTCCATCACTAATAAATATTGTACTAAAAAAGACACCAAATCAGTTCATTTAGATTTTATACATTCCTCCTTTTTCAGCATTCCTCTTGAATTTTAAGCTGAATTATTCACTCCTACTGTGATACTTTACTCATTACTGTAACTTAACTGTCAACTTGATTATTTAAAATATTTATAACTATTTACATTCCCTGACGTGTTAAGAGACAAAATTAATTGAATAAAATCCATATTTGTGTCATGTAAAGAATAAAGTCATTATGACTGAATGATGGTAAGATTAAAGTAAAAGGTGTAAAATATTACTGAATATTTAATGTAACTGTATTTAAGTGGATTTTTTATTTGTTTTTGTATATATACATATATATAAGGACACAGATGGAAAATGAATCATTATAGTGATATGGACAGAGAACAGAGAAATAACTACTAACGGACAGGGGTTCAAGCTGCTTGCTTTAAGAGGTAGTTGTACTAAAAACCATGGACCTATCTTTGCAATAAAATGTTCAACCTAAGAACAGTGTTGTCTTTGTTTCTCCTGGGATGGAACAGACGTCAAGCTGCACAGTCAATGCCGAAATTCCTTTCCTGTGGAACACAAACATAATCATTTTATCACATTTTGCTTTAAAAACTGTTTTTTGTTTTGCTTAAAGATAATTAAAATACTAGAAACCTGTCTGTCAACAAAGCCAATAGAGCTTTATAAATAAAGACAAATCAGACCAATTGGATGACATTGGGCAATTTTTCCAGTTCTCTAAAATTGCTCAGTGGGCCGAAGCCCACTCACACCACAGCTGTTGTTGCAGAACAGCTTTTTTTTTTAAACAGAGCAATTTGTTATGTTTTGTCTATGTTTATAGTATTTGTTGGTTAGCTAGTGTTTATCATTTACACTGGTTTTAGGAACTTTTGTTGTGTTGTTTGCAATTTAAAAAAAGTTATTTCTGTCAACGTTTTAGCTATTTTATTATTAGCTATTTGTGATCTGGTTACAATCAATTCATTATTTAATTATTAAATGACCATTTCAAGACAACATATTAGTAATGCATTACATCATTGAGCCCAAACTTCCGGTGTCAACTCACCATCTTATCTGTGTCCTCTGCAGGAATGAGCACTGCTCATGAGGTCATCGTAGCCCACCACGCTGGGATGCGCTGCTTCGCCATGTCCCTGATCAGCAACAAGGCCGTGATGGACTACGACAGTCAGGAGAAAGCCAACCACGAGGAAGTGCTGGAGACGGGAAGGTTGAGGGCCAAGCAGCTGGAGAAGCTGGTGTCCACCATTGTGGCCCGGATTGAGCACTACAACAACAACTCCTTTTGAACTAGTGTTTAGAACTGATCCCAGATCGTAGCATCTCACAGATTAGTAAGATCAGATAGTTTTGTTCTTTTTTAGCATAGATTTATTAGGGAGATAAATTCATGTAATTTTTTTATCTTTGAATAATGAATCATTTTAATATCATACAATACAAACATTTCCCCCATGTAAAAACTTTTTATATATTTTTTGGTTGAGGATGATCCAATGTTCTTAAGAACAATACTTTTTTTTCTCCATCACTAATAAATATTGTACTAAAAAAGACACCAAATCAGTTCATTTAGATTTTATACATTCCTCCTTTTTCAGCATTCCTCTTGAATTTTAAGCTGAATTATTCACTCCTACTGTGATACTTTACTCATTACTGTAACTTAACTGTCAACTTGATTATTTAAAATATTTATAACTATTTACATTCCCTGACGTGTTAAGAGACAAAATTAATTGAATAAAATCCATATTTGTGTCATGTAAAGAATAAAGTCATTATGACTGAATGATGGTAAGATTAAAGTAAAAGGTGTAAAATATTACTGAATATTTAATGTAACTGTATTTAAGTGGATTTTTTATTTGTTTTTGTATATATACATATATATATGGACACAGATGGAAAATGAATCATTATAGTGATATGGACAGAGAACAGAGAAATAACTTGTTTTGCTTGTTAAGCTTGTTTTGCTTAAAGATAATTAAAATACTAGAAACCTGTCTGTCAACAAAGCCAATAGAGCTTTATAAATAAAGACAAATCAGACCAATTGGATGACATTGGGCAATTTTTCCAGTTCTCTAAAATTGCTCAGTGGGCCGAAGCCCACTCACACCACAGCTGTTGTTGCAGAACAGCTTTATGTTCAAGTCAACACCGACTGCGTATAAGTGTGAGACTTCTGCTAAACATCTGTTTAAAGAGACTTCTGCTCAGTCCTGTGATTCTAATGAAAAGACCAGTCCTGTAATTCCACAACTGCAGGCTCACTCTATGGTACTGCCCTTATTTGGGGTCATTTCTGGTACACTGTGTTACTAAGTGGCACTCATGTGAGTCTTTCTATCTGACAACATTGACTCTACTCTGGAGTTGTCTGCAACCTCTGGTTCCTGGGCCATACTTTTGGTACTGCTCAATTCAAGATCATATTTGATTAATGCATCTCATCAACTAGCGTTATAAGAAAACAGAATTGTTCACTTTGATAACAACAAATCAAAATAATGTTATTAAAATCTCCTAAAATGTCTTTTTTTTTTACTGAAATATCTTTAAATAGCATATGCTGCACTACTGTATAAATATAAACAATACCAGTGGCACTTCTAGTGTTAAAGGTTACAGACTTTTACTCTTCTATTTTCTCTCTCCTTTAATCTCTCCAGGAAAAGTCTGTCTCTTCCCACTTCCTTAAAACATATGTATGCTTACATGTCCACTTGTCCTCTTTCCTCCCATTCCTCTTTCTCCTCCTCCTTCTACAAAATGAGAGAAAAAAAAGTTCCATGACGCCAGAGTTCGGTTTAGAGTTTTACAAGCTGCCTGTGGCCCTGCAGCACATACCCAGATCCAGGTGTCTGCACAAATGTACAGAGTCACTGCAGCTGACAGGGGTTAAGTCGGAGTGAGGAATGTTGTGTTCCTCTTCTAGCCTTTCAAGCTGATTTATGGATGGACACACAGGGAGCTGTGTAGGGTTGTAAATCTACTTTAAAGGGTTATTGGTTTACAAAAGAGCAGGGAGTCTAGAGGATTACTGATGCAGGACTAACATTTGTGGAGGTGGAACAATCTACCGCCTTTACCTTTGCAAACAAGACGTAGATGCCCCTGATGTGGGTTGGTACAGTGCAGTGTGATTCAGGTGGCGACTGCTGCCCCCGTGCCCCGTTAACGGATAAGAGGATGAAAATGGATGGATGGATGATATTTGTGTGCAGCTATTCGGACGAAAGGAAAGCATGATGGTATTGGAACATTTGTATAATGGAAATAGGAATATGGAGCTGCTGTTTCATTTAATCAAATATATAAATATATATTTGTATATGTAGATTTTCACCAATGAGCTTTTCTATAATACGTTGTACAGTCCTTATTTCTGGTTGCAGATCCGGCGCATGAGACACGAATGTTAGCTGTTTGGGCTTCTAGTTCAAGTCAAAACAACTGGGCGCAATGGTCACATGTGATCGATATGGTGGGAAACATTTCAAGATTTTGTCACCTGAAATTACACTTTCAGAATTCATTTACAGAGTGTTGTGAAATGTTTACAGGACATTGGAGCTGGAAAGAGCAAATACTATGCAGTGAACTACCCACAAAGCCATCTTTAAACCAGTAAGTCTGTTTTACTGTGAGCACGATTTAGTCCCCCTCCTAACTTCTCTGTGGACAAGTTGTTGTTTTTTTAAATGTGCATCTTGGGTTTAGGTCATGGCCAAAGTAATGAGATGAACCATTTGAGTGCAGTGATTGTTTTGTGTGGAGCTGATTGAACCTCACTGTTAGAGGTATGAAAAGAAATGGATTTAAGCTTTTCATGGGT
>NW_007585319.1:3612-4685 GCF_000523025.1 Cynoglossus semilaevis | reverse complement strand
ACTAGTTTTTATTTTTAGAACATACCCGGTGAGCTCCTTAGGTAGACCATGGGGGTTTACCAGGTGCCCCTGGACTAAGGTAACAAGCCCTAAAACCAAGTCTAAGTCTAAAACAAAGTTACATCTGATCCTCACTCCCTGTAAAATAATCATGAGTATGTGAATATTCTAAGATAAATAAAGAATAACAAAACCATTTGTCCATTTAAGTTTTTTCCCCAAGCAATCTCAAAATCTTTAATTTACTTGAGGTTAGTCCAGTTGCCTACATTTAAAACTGCTTTTGAGATTCTTATAATGACCCTAATGACTCAGAATATCCACAAGTATGTTCTGCAAGTGTGGCGCTTTGGCCCAGAGGCAATGTCTCTGTCATCGGTGTGGAACTAAAGGGTTCACCTCCTGGACAAGTTCGAATCCCAGTTAGGGTGGTTGGTACCTTCCAGTGGACTCACCATCCGCAGGAAGGTTCAGGGGGGTTGGTACGGTGCAGTGTGATTTGGGTGGCTCTCATAGAGACTGCTCCCCCCGCGACCCAGTAATGGACAAGCGGATGAAAATGGATGTATGGGTGTTCTACACGTAATTTTTTAATAGTAATATTAATTGGGAAATCCCGAGGGATGACTTTTGAACACATCACAACCTGGGAAATACAATCCACCTGCCTTCAATGCTGTTTAAAGATATTATGATAAAACTTCAACATTGTTTGAGGAGCCTGAAGTGAAGCTCTAATGTTTTAGTTATTAGGATCTGAAACCTTTTGAAATTACTACATTTGTCAAAGAACATTTTAACACACCTTCATATCATACAAATATTTCAGGATATGAATTGAATAATTTGAGGTTTTCATTCCTAAAAGGCATTTTTTAAAAGACTTTAGAAAAAGAAAATCATGCTTTACCTCATTCCTTGTTTTTATGTGAGAGTACTCCTCCCACTTCTCTGTGACCTTCTCATTCCGACCCTGCAGCAACTCCCCTATTCCTCCTCCTTCTCCTCAACCTTTTTTTTTTTGGAGAATCTGAGAGGGGTCCCAAGTGAGGGGGTTGCGGCATCAGTGGCTG
>NW_007585319.1:0-3419 GCF_000523025.1 Cynoglossus semilaevis | reverse complement strand
GGGGGGAGGCTCTGGTGGTGGTGGAGGGGGAGGCTTAGAGGGGCACGATAGGGAGTAAAGTAGGGGGCAGCAGGAGTTTGTTGAAGAATGGAAATTGCACTTCAGGTAGGTAGAAGTAAAAAAAAAAACAAGCAGGGCTGAAAAACAGTTAAGAAAGACTAGGTCCCTCTAAAGAGAATGGCAACTTGGAGGAGTTTGAAGGAGGAGGTGCTAGAGTAAATATCTTCATGCACGTGTTTATGGGGCTGCAGAATGAACTCTGAAACAGACGGAACTCAAACATCTTGATGAAGGTCAGAGTATGGGCAACACATCCAGCAAACAGACACTGAAAATGTCAATTTTCACAGAAACATACTTTGATATACAGTACTAGTTAAATAGTATACAGTACTAAGCTAAATAAACAACTGTTTGTACTGAAACAAACAGATGGTATTTGTCCACTGGGTTCACCACCAAGTTCCCATGTTGTAGTGCTGTATGTCAGAATTATGAAACAAGACTTTTTTATTAAATTTATGGGAGATGATGTTTTGTCAATTTTGTCAACAGTCACCTTGGAATAAAGAATAAAAAAACAGAAATTGAAGAACATTGTTCCTTTTAAAGAGTTTATTGGAGAATTTATTGAAAGTTGTTGTCAAAGCTTTAATGAAGCTCTAGGGCGCAGGTCTTACAGAGAAGTAGATTTCCCATCACTGGCTAACACTAGTCGTTTCAGTGTTTTTTTCCACTGACTATGTGAGTTTCAGTACAAGTCAAATGGTGGATAATAGCACAGAATATAATTTTGTTGCAACAATGGCGACATAACCACGAAACACCGTAAGTCGAGGACGTCCAACTAACATAATTACTTACGTACTTTTTGTCTATATATACATACATATACTTTTCATCTTATTTCAGGTATAATCTGAACTTTTCTGTTTGTTACAGTATTTTAAGTCTGTTCCTATGTGGCTCTGCAGCACTTGCATAATCTGGCCTGTGCAGTAGGTCAGCATATGCCATTCTGTCGGATATTCCCAAATGTCAGGACACAGGAACAGAAGAATAATAGGAGGGGGAGAAAAAGTGAGTGAGAGTGAATGGATCCTGAATCAACAATTAAAACTGAAGAGAGTTGCAGCGTTACACTCTGGTTCAAACTAAATAAAACTATTTTTAATGTGACGCACAAAAGCTGACGCACATACAAATGACTCAAGATGAAACAGTGTTTTTTTCTGAGGTTGTGCCAGAGATAGAAGGGTTTTCATTTTTTTTTCTTTATACACAAAACCAATGCAGAAGCTCAGGTAGAAGCTGCAGACAATGGAACTGAACGACACCAGATGTTCTTGCGAATCCCCTTTGTCTTTAAACTCTTACGCTGCTGCTGCTGCTGTTGTTGTTGTTGTTATTGCACATATTTCAGCTGCAGCAGAGAGGGAGAAAGTGAATTGGTTTGAAGGTCAGTAATATTAAAAAAAAAACAACAAAATAAAACGGAGTAAGTCTGACAGGTGGGTCAGTGCTGTGGATAAATGCAGAGCTCTGATGATGCCAGCTCGCCGCACAAACTGATTGATTGACTGCTGAGATGTCACAGACAGAGCGTGAAGAGCGGAGGAGGCAGAGAGAAAACAGTTTGTACTGGATCAAAAATGTGAATATTTTTATACTATGTACGGTGAATTTGTGTGGGTGCAGGGTTGATACGCTTAGACAAAAACACACACAGACACACAGCTGGTCCGCTCTGGCCTGCTCCTGGTCAGTTGCCCATGGCCATGGCATGCACAGGAGTCAGCTGTCAGCCTGCCTGACTGATTGATACAGACGCCCTCCCTCCCTCTCCTTCCACATCTCCTCTTTTCCAGACTCCCAGACACTCCCAAACTTCCACATCCATCCTCTTCGTCCCCATTTCAGCAGCCGGCTCAAGCCTGCTGGGCTTTTTTTTTTTTTAAGAAGAGACGTGTGGTGGAAGGATGGAGGCGAAGGAAGAGATGGCCAGCAGCCTTCATCTTGACTATGACCTGCATTAGATCCTTCCCTCCACCCTTCTCCCTGTCATCCTCACTCAGCCACCACTCTGTTGGTTTTATATCTGCTGGCCCTGTGAGCTGCAGCTCCTCTGTGGTCAGTCCCTGAATCTCTTCATCTGCTCTGCTGACAGCAGTTCTGACTGTGGTCCCACTGTGCCTGTTCTTCTGTCCAGCCTGGACCAAATGTCTTTACTCTTCTGCTGTCTTTGGACTTTCATGTCTTCGGCTGTGTATATGGTTGTGGGGCTGCTGCTGGGTTCATGCTGAATTACTGTATTCTTCAGAATAATAAAAAGAAAAAGTCGTGTTCTTTTCCCTTGAATTACAACTGAATGCCACATTGAGATGTTGAGAACCGTAATTAACCTGAGTCTGACATTTGCCAAAATAGAATGTCAGAGAATGTACATCTTGTAAAACATTAAGAAAGAAAACAACAAATATCAACCGTATAATTCCCATGTCCGGATTTTCTTTTTCACTGACTTGTCCTTGGGTTTTATTTGACCTTGGTGATTTTTCATTTGTGCTGAGTTCTGGGGACCACTGCCTGATTCTGTCTCCTGTCTTCCCTTCGTCTCCATCTCTGACTCTTTGACCAGAGTGAAGTGTAATTGAAGGAGCCCTCTTCACATGGCCCACAGCCTTGCAAAAGACATTGTGTTTGCTGTGGCTGTAAATTGCTCTCCTTGCTGTTCTAAGTTCGTGCCTCGTCCCTCACTTCTCTCGTCCTGCTCCTCTTTTTCACGCTCTGTCCATTCTCTCAACACTTTATTAGTCTGAATCATCACTTTCACCTGCTTATAACCAACCCTCACTGTCTTGCTCAAATGCACCTTGAAGAGGTTTAAATGTATTTCTATCTTCATATCTTTTTAAATGTTTGGACACTCAATTGAAATAGCAGTTACAAGTAGGAAGGGCTCAAGACTCAGGATCGGTATTGGTCTAATATTTGTTAAAAGTTCAGGATAAAAAAAAACAACTATAGTCCTTCTGATCCGACACCTAAGCCCAAATGCTCAACTTAGCTTTGTGCAGCTTGTTGTGAACAGAGACACTATTGCCGCAGCGATGACAGCCCATGGCACGCTTGAAGAGAAAATAAGGTATCGAATTGGTATCGTTAATGGCAGATACTCTAATTTGCAATATTGATATCAGACACATAAAAGTTGTATTGAGTAATATCTAGATATGAGTGAAGGAATCAAAAATACGTTTGGTGGAATGCATTTTAACATGCGTTGATACAGAATTCCAACCAGGACTGCTAGGTTTGTTCGCTAACAACAAAACAATGCGGCATCACTGTCATTTGTTACAAGAGTCAATCATTGTTCATTACACCTCAACCACCTTCTGCTGGATCACACAAAAATG
>NW_007585318.1:0-4743 GCF_000523025.1 Cynoglossus semilaevis | reverse complement strand
TATGTTATCATGGAACAGCACAGTGTTTTGAAACCAGTAAAAGCATAGTAATTGTAATATTGTGATTGTCTGACAGTTACCAAGTAAATGTGTAATCATTACACAGTTGACCCTAGCGTACGCTCATAAATTGCTGCCACGACACATGCTACGTTCCCTAACTGGCTGTCTCAGGGGACACCAAAAATGTTTTGACAGGATCAGCTGACAACAGCTGTCGACTGGGACCGGTGGGTGAAAAGAAAATGCATGTGATAGATGTATAGACGTTTCTGAATCCCTCGGGAGTTCCAACAGCAGTACAACACCGAAACATCAATCAAAATGCACAAAAAGGTAAAATACAAACATAAGTAGCAGCACACGGTCAGTGAATATGGGACATCTGACCAGTGGATGTTAGTAGATTAGTCTGTTAGTAGAAGTAGATAGATTAGTGTTAGTAGTAGATTAGTAGGTAATTATTGTTGCCATGTGTGGTGTTGTTGATTGCAATCTAAATTATTATATATTGTTATTTTTAACTATTGTACCTATTGTTATTCTAAATTAAATTGGTATGATGTTTATGTATAGTATAGTATACCACATTATACCTATGATATGTATGTATAAACAGAACTAGTATAAATAAGGATTAAGGATGTTATGTGAACAAGTATATAAAATAAATATGTAATATGCTGTATATGAAATGTATGCACAGTGTAAATAGTTGAGAATTAAATAAACAGTTAGCTGTATAGGCAGTTCCAGTGGACGTATTAGTGTATGAGTGTTTAAATGTATTCTGGATAATTTCCTGTCAAGTGTTTTATATTTTGGTGTTTAATTTTTGATCCATGTACCTTCTTTAATGTCTGCCATCAGAACACGCAAGTTCGATTTCAGTGGCAACATCATCATGTTTTCCACAGATGAGCAGATGGGCTGTCAGTGTTTCATGAACTTCTTTCACCTGAGGGATCCACAGATCGGTAGGTATATAGTTTGCACACAGTATTATAGAAATGAAATACTGAAAGAAATGATGAGTCACAGACAGCCTCTTTTGTAGAGCTTGTGATAATTTTTGTGTTATTTATTTGTCAATATTCTGGAGAAGTACTGAAGAAAGCTGAGGAGCACAGCAGGCACATCAACAACATCCAGACGTCTGTAGACCTCACCATGTTCATCAGTGCCTCAGAGGACAACACCGCCAGGGTGAGCACTCTTATGTAAATAGTTGGTGTGATAACAGTTGTTGAAAAATGTTAGAAATAAAGTAATCAGAATGACACCTGGCTGGCCATCAAGAAGAACGCCCAGAGACGAGTTTTGTTTTTAGCCTTAAAAATGAAACCTGAGTTTTTAGTTTTTGAAGGCGAATAAAGAAAAGAGTTGTCTATGAAGATTCTCAGTCATCCAGGTCACGGTCAAGGTCAAATAGTTCCGTTAGGCAACTGGATGTGACATTTTCCCAAGAGGCTTCTTCAGTTCTAACTGGTGGAGGGGAGTACAGCAAATATATACTGTGGGTGTGACAAAAAACGTCAGGTCCCTCCTGTCGGATGGACCGTCTGGGTCATCGGGGGAAGTGTTAACAGTCGTTAGGAGTCTGATGGGTCGTTGTAATCCTCATCAGAATGGTTTTGGTATGTGGGTGATTGGTTGTGTCTTAGCCCACCTCCTCTGTTGAGTGAAAACTTCACGTCCAGTTGCCAAACGGAAGTCTTCAACAAAGAAAATAGTTGTTTTCTTTTTAACGCTTGGATTTGTTGTTGTTTATATATTTATGGATTGTGAGGTGACCCTCCAGTCATTTGTGCCCGAGACCCCCTCTCCAGAACAACAGAAATGTATTTAAAGGTATTTATTGATAGTTTGTTATATAAGTATGTCAACTGAAGTAAACATTGACAATTTGTGAGGGTTATAAGAAGAGACTCCAAAAAACCCACACAGTAGTAGGTGTGGTTACTGTGAGTGTCCACTTGTCCCATTTATTTACAATGACATTTTCCTTCAGTCGAGGTGTGCTGGTCATTCTGTCAATACTACAGACCTTGTAATGTGATTTTAGAATATTTGAAGTACAGCTTAGGAGAAACGAGTGGTACAGTTTGAAATGAAGTGACGAAGTGAAGTGACTTGACTGTCTGTGACTTTAAGGCCTTGAAGAGAGATGACTGCTTGAATAAAAGTTTGCTTAGTTCAAAGCTGACTGTGCGATGCTGTTAAAGGTTCAATGTCAGCCACCCAGATAGAGTGGAGTAAAAATGAAATTATTATTTAATGTTTGTTTTGGAACCTAAGACGTGGACTGCCAGCTGACGATCACTGTACGTAGTGTGCAGACAATGTTGTGCAAATGACTGAGTGCCATGTGTTGTCTCTGCAGCTCTTTGACTCTGCCTCTCTGGATCACATCAAGACTTTGAAAACAGAGAGACCGCTGAACTCTGCTGCCATTTCTCTAGTAACGTAAGATGAATTTGTCGCTGTGCAGTATGTATCCCAGTAGATCAACAGTGACATCGAACCTTGCAACTGTGTTTGTTGTAGGTGCTTATGGGAGGAGGCCATGGGAGTGACCACAGCTTTCACCAGGATTGGCAAGTTTGAGGCCAGGTGAGATGAAGTGGTGTTTCCAGAGTATTATTGTGTGGATGAATAAAGTATCCAGTGACTGTTGTCTTCATCAAAACAAAAGAACCAGATGAAGAAAATGTACAGATGTCCCTTATTTCATTGTGGTGTTAGCATTAGCACTGAAGAAACCACTACGTTGTATTACTGTTGATAGTGATGTGTAAACATGTAGTTGTTGGCAGTGCTGTGGAAGTGACTACTTTGTAGCTGCTTTTAAGGAAAACCTTTGTTTGTGTTAACATGTGGCAGAGTGACGTGTTCTTCTAATCTGCAGGTTCTTCCAAGCTGTGTACCAGGAGGAGTTTGGCAGGAGTCAAAGGTCATTTTGGTCCCATCAACTGTGTGGCTTTCTACCCTGATGGCAAGAGGTAAATGAGTTCTGCTGAACTGAAGAAGCCTCTTGGATGAGAGGTTAAAGGTCTTAAAAAAAAAAAAACCACCCCACAGACAGCTTTTGATTGTGCCTTTTATACTATTGTCTTAACAGATGCGATGGAGGAGAAGACTTGTGGACACAGCAGCTTGGACTCTGCCAGGGAGAGTGAAGGAGCAACTTTTTGAAGCAGATCACTTGTTCGCTGGACTTGTGAGTATTTTACTGAAACTTTTTGGCACCAGAGTTACTTTTTTTGGCCTTTGCACTTTCATTGACAGATACTTAAGACTGTCACTTTTTCAGAGAAAAAAACCCTTTATCTTAGTTAGTCTTTTTTTGGTCATTGTGATCTGTATTTGATTTTTGTAAACCTTCTAGAATAAAGTAAGTTGTTGGAATATTGTGTGCTCTGCATTTATTTCCAGAAATTGAGCAAACAACAAAAACAAAATATGAATTGGATTTCTCATTGGCTTTTAGGGCATGCATTGTCAAAGTCAAGGGTAAGAGTAAAGAAAGAAAAAGCTTAGTTTTTTTTTGTTTTTAATTTGTTTTTTTAAAAAACAACCAGAATACCTTCACAATGAACAGAACAGCAACAACTTTTTACTCTTTTATTAGCAAAACACTTCACATTGCCAAAACATGCATTTAAGTCCATGATACACCGTTCAAAACAATACTAGTCAAATTACAATGGTAAAGTTGGACAGATTACATACAACATCAAAGTCAAGGGTAAGAGTAAAGAAAGAAAAAGCTTAGTTTTTTTTTGTTTTTAATTTGTTTTTTTAAAAAACAACCAGAATACCTTCACAATGAACAGAACAGCAACAACTTTTTACTCTTTTATTAGCAAAACACTTCACATTTCCAAAACATGCATTTAAGTCCATGATACACCGTTCAAAACAATACTAGTCAAATTACAATGGTAAAGTTGGACAGATTACATACAACATCTTCTTCTGTCAACCACATGTGCTCACAGTATTCAACAAAGGTCCCATCATCAGGAGTGGAACAACTTGGTTAAACCTCTTCTCTTGGCCTGAAACAAGATGAAATAAAGACAACATTCCATATCAATGCTCTCAGATGACTACACCATGTTCAAAGTGTTTAGCACTAGCATGTTACAAAATGCTTCAATTAGCCACTACTTAGTACTCAAGAATTTCACATTCAACAACAATTCAAATAACAAAATCAAAAACAACTCATCTAGCACTAGTGAATGGCTTAAATCCATTCCATACCTTTAACGGTGAGGTTCAATCGGCTCCACACTGAAGGACCACTGCGCTCAGCTGGTACATCTCCACTACTTTGGACATGATCTAAACCCAAGATGCACATATTAAAAACGTGTCCACAGTGAACTTGGGAGAAAAATAAAACTAAGTTGCACTAACAGTAAAACAGACTTACCAGTTTAATGGCTTCGTGGGTAATTCACTGCGTAGTATTTGCTCTTTCCAGCCTCAATGTCCTGTAAACATTTAACAACACTCTGTAAACGCTGTCCAAAAGTTTCATTTCAAAAACTTGACTTGTAAAAGTAACCAATTACTTCGGACTTCTTATCCGAAGTCCAACTGCCCAAGTGATGGCGATACTGGTCTGCTGCTACACCTGAAAAGATTTACTTAATCAATTCCGCACACACATGCACTTAAATAACTTTTTTTTGCATTTCATTTCAGGATAGTAAGGCTATAGTAAGACATGTT
>NW_007585317.1:1357-4787 GCF_000523025.1 Cynoglossus semilaevis | reverse complement strand
TATCTGGGTTGTGGACCAACTGCAGGGGCACACAGCTGCCAGTGACCGTGTCTGCCCGGACATGTATCACCAGGGCACAGTATTTGTTTTCGAGATAGAAAACAAATTTATAGTTATTCTCTTAAATTATTAATAAAAGTGGCCAATAGGGGGCAGTAGTGTGGTGATTCGACTTTTCCATTCCTTTTCGTGTTAGTTAGCTATATTACACGTTGTTCCACAACAACCTCAATTTTCCCCTTCGTTTCATGCCTCCCCCGTTGTGCTTTGCTGCCCCCTGTGGGAGGCACTAGTATAACGGGGAGGATATGAAATGACTACGTACAATCAGCAACAATTAGAGAAGAAAAGTCTGACATTATCTGCGTTAATCTGAACGCCACCGATGGATTTCCGTCAGGGCTCGGCTCTGGCTCGGCACCGACCTCAAGTAGAGAACCTCCGCTCCTTAGTGAGTGTTTACCTGCAACAGCTGCCTGGTGTCTAGGATGCAATCAAAGGTTCCTGAGGGATCGGAATACGCAAGAGGGAGGGAGAGAGAGAGGGATAGAGGGAGAGCAGTGGTGTGAGTGTACCTTCTGTGAGTTTAGTCTGTTCTCCGCCGGTGGCAGCCAGAGACTGCAGGAGACCATTCTGCTTCAGCGCTGAAATCTGGACAAAAGGATGTTTTAAAAATAAGTGAGAAAAAACGAAAGGAAAAGTTCGACGGAAATATCAGGCGATAAAATGAATTACCGGCAGAGATCTGAGGGGGGCGCTGCCGTTGGTGTGGTCGTTGACCCCATGACCAATAATCACTCCATTCATGACCTAATGGAGAAAAACACAAATGTTTGAATTAAAAAAAAAAAAAAAATCGGAGAAAAAAAATTAGCATGACAGAACGTTAGTTGATCGGTACTGACAGGCTTGTGTTTGGAGTATCCATTGGTGATCTCCTCTAACGGGTTACATCTACCGGACAGAAGATCCAGACCCTGGAAGGAAGGACACGTGGAAACGTCAAAAATTAAACTTTTTTATAAATTTTTTTTTTTTTTTATAAAAATCTACAACAGCAGTTCCAAGAAAACAAACAGATAAAAATGTCTCCATGTGTATTCAACCTGAGCATAATCAGTTGAGAGCACGGTCTCACGTCCAGTTACAGGGAGACACCAAACTTATTAGTATTAATTAGCATCAGCGCAAAAAAAAAACAAAAAACTATAAAATATATCATAAATAGATATATATATATATATGAAAAATATATATAATTTCACATTTGTTTTTTTTCACCCCGCCACTAGAGGGCACTCTAGCCTTGTGTACATTATGTACTACTCCTGTACCACTGAAATTTTACGTTTGTTATTTTCACGTTGGCAGCCGCAAGAGGGCACTGTTGTAGCCCGAGCACTTGCAAACAAAAGGGCTGGAGTTACAGCAGGATATACTTGGACAATGGAACCGATTAAGTGTCGCACAATTGCATGAAAGCAAGTCGGTAGTGATGGTGTGAAAGCCGAGAAAACACTAAGAAGGAGAGAGATGAGCTCATACGGCCGGAGAGCAGCGGCAACATGCAGGCCAGCGTCCGCTCTCAGTAGTGTCTATCACTCTATTCAAGACCATTCAGACCTTTGGCTGGTGCGACTTATACTCCAGAGCGACTTATACTTAAAAATACAGTACTTCACAAAAAAAACTATAAAATATGATAAATGTATATATGAAAAAAATATATAATTTCATTTTTTTTTTCCACACTGACCGCCACTACAGGGCACTCTAGGCTTTTTTTTCTGGTGTACCAGTATCTGCCACTCTTGTAAGTCGCAGTTTTTTTTCATCCTTCGGCTGGTGCGACTTATACTCCAGGGCGACTCATACTTAGTCCGAAAAATACGGTACTTCGCATTTCTTTAATATTGCATAGTACAGTGGTTCTCAAACCGTGGCCCAAACTGGATAACAAAAATCTTACCTCCACGTGGGATGTGACGTCGATGTCTTCCTCCATTGCATACGAGAGTGTGTTTGCTGGCGCACGAGCTCCCGATCCTGGACCCTACAGACTTCTGAAGTCACGGAGCGCGATGGTCCGAGAAGCCGATGCGAGGACAAGCGCCCTGTAGTGTTCTGTAGTGCACATCTTTAGCAGCGGCAAATACGAAAAAGCTCCTGTGGTGAGAACACGAGGCCACGGCGATCAGCGTGTTTTCACATAAGTGTCAGCGCTGAACAAGAGCCGTGTTCTGGACATTGGACAGTTTGCATTTCTGTCCTGTGGCAACGGTTGATGGGATGACGGAAACCCCTTTATGTATTAGATTCTCCGATGTCCTTGAAGGTGTGCACGGAGAATGCACAGGTTTCTGTCTACGAGAGACGGAGGCCAGAAATGGAAATCCATGAAAAAAAAAAAAAAGTTTACTGAAAAGTTGCCCCCTTCATTTGCCCCAGCGGTCCGCACGGGTAGACAACAAATGTGACATGGCGGTCCTTCTCGGGGCTGGGCTCCCCTTGTCCTAGAAACTTCATTACTTTGGCACACGGTACAAATTCGGTACTGGCCTGACAAGTACCAGAAATTTGGTACTTCAGTCTCTTGAGGGCAGGTCACGGAGCCAATCTTTGTTTTGGTAGAATCTGGGAAAAAAAATTAATGTCTTCAAAAAATTAACTGTTTTGGTAGAATCTGGAAAAAAACAAAAACAAACAATGTCCACAAAAAATTAACATCTTTCAGTGAATAATTTATTATTTTTGAAAATTTGGAAGGCTACGTGCACCCCCGTTTGAGAACCACTATCACAGCAAATTAAAAAAAATTAAATTTTCTCACTCAAATATCGATGTCACAGTTATGTACGAACATCTCGGCAGTGCAACCGTTAACGGTGAACAGGTTTTGTATATGCTGAGCTAACCATTTTTCTTTTTTTTTAAAGTAGTTTTTCCAAAAGAGTCGTTACCGAAACGTTACCTCCATTAAAACGCGCTAAAACTAGCTGACATTGTAAGTACAGTTCTAACCCCTGCGGTGACAGTGACACCCGCGGTACAATCACAGCGCCGCTTTGACAGCTACAGCGGCTAACGGCTAACATTATGTAGCAACTACTGTAACTAGCGCCGTGTCAGATAGCAGACCCCGAAAGCCACAAAGACCGAGCTCCATTCCAACTCAAACTGTCTCAAACCGCAGATAAACATTTATTTATTTATTTTTAAATTTAAAGTATTCACAGGAAACGTTAAGAGACAAATACGCGGCGCAGTGAAGCACTTCAGACTTGGGTTAGCATTGAGAAAAGCCAGCTGGCTAACTAACGGGCTAGCCGCAGCTCTACTCAACTGTAACGGAGGCGCCCCCGTCTGCGCTCGCGGTACAACATACAAGAAACTACTCTGCTCCGTCACGCCGCCGTTTTAAACCCGCCAC
>NW_007585317.1:0-1176 GCF_000523025.1 Cynoglossus semilaevis | reverse complement strand
AGGAGAGGCTAAGTCAAAAAGTTATCAGACAAATTAAACGTTTCTTTATTTATGAGAATAAAACATATTTTAACACATTTCTGAAATTGTGGAGGATTATTTTCTTATTTTCTTATTTTCTTATTTTCTTTTTAACCCAAATGTGTTCATTTGAGCACTGGAATCCATTCCCTTTTTTAAAAAAATCACATGAAGCTAGGTCAAAACCTGTTTCAAAGTGTTGTTAACTTGAACTCCTGGTTTCAAAATCATTTTTTAAGGTTGAAATTATTATAAAATCAGACAGCTTTGTCTTCATTCTTTTTGACTTGTAGCCTTGTATTTAACTATAACTCTTATCTTGATATTATTTATTAGCCTAGCGTTTTTTTGTTTTTTGTTTTTTTTTCCCTTCAATGACCTTCGCTAGCTTTCGTAGACCAAACAGTCGGTTACTTCTCACATGTGCTCACGTTCAGATTCTGGATACTTGATTCTATAGTGAAATAAACATTTTTGACAAGATGAAACAAAAAAGTGTTAGCATTTCCCTCCGATGTTACAGGATGTTACAGTTCCAATTCAAGGCCGTTTGTCACTGTCGACACCCGTATCTGGTGTGTTAGGATGAGACCGCGGGGGGGGGGGGGGGGGGGGGCGAAAGGCCTCCCACGAACCAACAACCCTGGTCCGAACCTGCTGGAAAACGTAAAAGTAACTGATAAGGAAAGTCAGAAAAAAAAGTCGTTCCTTTAAGACGGTGAGATTGGTGAACTTGGTAACTTTTTTTTTTAGTTGTTAAAATAACCAAGATTTTTCTCATTTTAAAGTTCCACAGTGTAGCGGTTAGCACGTCTGCATTTGAAGCAGAGGGTCTCAGGTTTGATTCCCAGAACAAGGTAACTTTGGATATTAGCGTCTGCTAAATTGAAATGTTAAAATTTCAGGTGTATTTCTTAACGCAAAAATAATTGTCTTGGAACTTTTTGACTACATCCTTGTGTGTCGTGCGTGCGCTGACGTCAATCATCATCACTGAATGGGTTAGCATCATTTTATTTTGGGGTTTTTGTGCATCAGGGTGAAGGGGATAAATCAGTGTACAGTACGGTAGGGTAGTGTCATAGAAATACGAGGAACTGATGAGCCGGTCGTTTACACTGGGGTGACATCGGATAAAAGCAATAAATTAAAAAA
>NW_007585316.1:2176-4830 GCF_000523025.1 Cynoglossus semilaevis | reverse complement strand
GATTGCTTTGGGTCTCCTCCTTAGTGGAGTCATTGCATGAACATTACACAAATACATAAAAACACTACACACAAAACTGGACAAGATTGGCAACATTCCTAACCATTTCACAGCAGCAGTGCATGATTTCTGGCTAAATCTCAAGCGGCTGTTACCTTTCCTGAAGACTAACCTTTCTTCTCCCTTATCTTGTTTACTTCTTTTTTTCCTTCACTCCCCTTTCATTGAGTGTGTTTTGTATTTAGAGATGCGTTGTTTAGTGTTAGTCAATTTAGAATGTGCCCAAATGTTGATAGCCTAAATGTTGCCCAAATGCCCATGCCTTGAACTTTTTTTTCAGGACTCAGCTTCTGCTGAGATTTTACAGGACTAAAAGGACAATGTGGATGATAACGGAGTATGAACTATGGACCTATGGACTGTACAACTTCATGATCTCAGGGTTACGACTCTGGCATATCCCTAAGACCAAAGCGGGGATATGTAGGTACATCCACAGCCCAGTTAAAACTCTTATTCCCAAAATCCCACTGCTTCACTTGCCAAGAACTCTCAAAATCCTTCAGATTTTAATTGTTATTGAAGACTATTGATTTTAGTATATTTGTAATACTTCAAGTAATACATTATTGCTATATTAGTAGGTTAAAATAATAATTAAAGATAACTTTAATGAGACTGGTTGTGTTATTAATTTGAAACTGGTTGATAACACCGAGTGCTCCTAAGCAGCACTCGACCCGTTGCACCTACAGTTATATGAATAAATTTCATACTTGGGTTTGGTGTAGTTTGTCCTGGAGTTGTTGGTTTAGGTGTAGTGTGCACCGGAGTTGTTGGTTTAGGTGTAGTGTGCACCGGAGTTGTTGGTTTAGGTGTAGTGTGCACCGGAGTTGTTGGTTTAGGTGTAGTGTGCACCGGAGTTGTTGGTTTAGGTGTAGTCTGCCCCGGAGTTGTTGGTTTAGGCGTAGTCTGCACTGGAGTTGTTGGTTTTGGTGTAGTCTGCACTGGAGTTGTTGGTTTTGGTGTAGTCTGCACTGTAGTTGTTGGTTTTGGTGTAGTATGCACTGGAGTTGTGTGAACATCATTAGTATGCAACTGCTATTCTTTATGTAGAGTAAATACTCTTAATAACACATTTTATATGATATAATTAAATAAAAAATATTTTAGTCTATTCAATCCATTTATTTTAATTTACATTTAAGGTGGACTTGTTGGATGTGTATTTGTGTGTTTGTGTGTGTATTACTTGGACATACCCACGGGTCTGCATTCGTATTCTCCCTCGTGTAGCTGGCAGCTCTCAGTGACTGGATTACATGTAGTGTTACTACACTCGATGTTGCCCCCACCACGACACACACATTTCTGCTTACAACCCTCCAGGTACCAGTCATCTCCCACCTTCAACACACACACAGTGATGAATCAGTAAGGTCAACATGACACCAAGTTACATTCTGTAGCTTTTAATGTTATTTGCTTTTGTAATCCAATTCATTTATTTTATACTTTACTTTTTTTATTGTAATAAACTTTACTACTTTTAAAGTGACAAAAACTAAAGCCTAGACAATCGATGTAGACAAAAAACTTTTTTTTATCCAAGTCTGAATTCTAAAGCTACATATAAATGTTAAATCAAATGAACATTTGGAATCTTACTGTTTTACATTTTGAGCTTAATAATTAAAACAAATGGTCACTTGGTGAAGGCTTGGTCACCTCCTTTGTTTTTCTATAACAACTCACTCTTTGGGTAAGTTTAAAATTGCAAAAAAAACAAACAAAAAAGAAAAACTACCAAAAAACAATTTCAAGTTAGCCTAAAACTAATTTGTTATAAGCTTTAAAACAACGAGGTGGAAGTTCCCCAAACATAATTTCGGAGTTACATACATACATAGAAATATATATGTTTAAATAGATTTTAAGATAATATGGCTCTAGTAGAGAGACCGAGGACATGGTAAAAATGCCAAAATTGTTTCTGGTGCTAAGTCAAAAGACTTTGCTGTTCAGCACAGGCGCACTTACCGGCCGGTACTTTCCATCTTCATCGGTGCATCCACACTCACTGAGAGGAACACACTGATTTCCACTAAGAACAAAGCCAGGTTTGCAGAAACATCCTTCCACACACGTCTCATTGCAGGAGCCTCCTGAGCCAGCAGGGTTCTGGCAAGTGGGCTGAGGACAAGCAGGGCCACAGTGGTTGTGCTCACTGCCCGAGGGACACTCGACCCCTTGTGAGTAAGTAAAGGATATATCATGAACACATTTTTTGATGACTTTGTGTTGTTATTCATTAACTTCACTGGCAACTTTCATCTACTTGATCTACTGATAACTACTGATCTACTTAATCAGTCCTGTCGATAATGTTTCCCTGTTTTACTGATAAATAACACTACAATAATAAGGTTTATTAACTGTTCTGGAACAGGGTCGCAGGGACAGCAGTCTGAACAGGGAGGCCCAGACTTGCCTCTCTGCCACTCTGTGGAGAAAGCTAATTTCGGCCACTTGTATCTGGAGTCTTGTTCTTTCAGTCATAACCCATAGTTCATGACCATAGATGAGGGAAGGAATGTAGATTGACAGGTAAATTGAGAGCTTTGACTTTCAGCCCTTCTTTACCACAACAGACC
>NW_007585316.1:0-338 GCF_000523025.1 Cynoglossus semilaevis | reverse complement strand
TACTTGGACATACCCACGGGTCTGCATTCGTATTCTCCCTCGTGTAGCTGGCAGCTCTCAGTGACTGGATTACATGTAGTGTTACTACACTCGATGTTGCCACCACCATGACACATACACTTCTGCTTACAACCCTCCAGGTACCAGTCCTCTCCCACCTTCAACACACACACAGTGATGAATCAGTAAGGTCAACAAGGGTACCATTGTTTTGTTGAATACTATACAATTTATATTTATAAGCTCATGGAGCTCATGTTTTTATCTCATTATTATTTGTTCATAGATTACTTATGTTATTTTATAAATTTGTTTGAAGTTATTCTTGAAGCAGTGGA
>NW_007585315.1:2160-4862 GCF_000523025.1 Cynoglossus semilaevis | reverse complement strand
TCATTTTCTGTAAACACATCCAATTACAGTATTTTCCGCACTATAAGGGGCACCTAAAATCGGAAAAGTTTTTCAAAAGCTGACTATGCGCCTTATAATCTGGTACGCCACATATATGGATCGATATTGAGCCGCGACAGGTCTCGCAACTTACGGTAAGCAGCCACCGACTCCATTTTTCCCCGTAGAAGAAGAAGTGCGCGGTGCATGCTGGGATATATTAAACAGCGATTCATTTTCATTTGTGTGTTTGTGTAAAAACCCTGAAATGGCTCCTATTAAGAGACACGCTTACAACGCAGAGTTTAAACTCAAGGCGATCAGTCACGCAGTAGAACACGGAAATAGAGCAGCAGCAAGAGAGTTTAACGTTAATGAATCGATGGTGCGGAAGTGGAGGAAGCATGAGGATGAGCTGCGCCAGGTAAAGAAGACTAAACAAAGTTTCCGTGGCAATAAAGCGAGATGGTTACAGTTATTATGCTATTGCTTTATTGTTATTGTTATTGTTTTGCACTTGTTATTGTTTTTGCACATTACGAGTGTCACTATATTGTGATTGCACTAACGTTTAATTTACCGTAACAGTATCAGACTGTTTTTTGCGTGTTGACTGAATGGAGGAAAAGTAAAATGTTATACCTTGCTGTTGTTAAAAGATGTTAAAGATGTGTCACGAAAATGCTAATGCTTTACCTCAGAGAAAATAATAAAACAGCTGTTTATTCATTTTGGGAGTGAATGGAGTTGTGGAAAGCTTGTTTGTAATCTATTAATAAAGTTTGACTGACCTATCTGACTGTTTTGTTGACATTCCCTTTAGCGCGGCACCATCTAATGGTTGCATAACGTAACTACAGCCTCTACTGTAGCGCCTTATAATGCGGTGCGCCTTATATATGGAAAAAGTTTTAAAATATGTCATTCATTGAAGGTGCGCCTTATAGTGCGGAAAACACGGTACTTTGAACACACCCGTACTTCCTCACATCATAACATCTCATCCTTCCTGCTGCCCTCACCCACCTGTGCTATACGCTCTCCATGTCTTCACTCCCGTTGCCCTCCTCCTTCGGCGTCTCCCCTTCGTTGGCAGCCTCCTCCACGTGAGCCAGCATGTCAGCCATCAGCGCCTCCTCCAGCCTTTTCCTCACACTGTACACCAGCTCCTCCCGTGTCCTACGCATCAACACGACAGGAAGCCGTTACAGTTGCCAGTTACCCTCGCCACTAACAGCCAGGGTCTCAGCTCTGAACACATGGTGCCATTATTTTTTACAGGTTCACCTCTTCAACGTCACCGCCTCACATAACACGCACTGAGTCACGGGGATCTATGCATCAGCCAAACCCTCTTACACATTAACACCTCTCATCCTTCCCTGCTTCTGTGAGCCAGTCCACGCACACACCTGATCAATACAGTCCTGCTACTTCAGCCCAAAAACACCTACACCTGCCCACTGAATAGTCACACCCATTACTCTCAACCACTGCATTTCACACACTTAACGTGTCACCTAACACTTAACATTTCACACATCTCATCGACTCCACACCTACACATAAATTACAACACTTTCATAAAGGAGCCACAAATACAACTCTCTGATAACTAACAATTACACCACACGTCACTACATCGCACAGACACTCGCCATGTCCCCTATTTCCAAGGATGTGACAAACTACGTGCACTACACCTCTGAACGGTCAAATATAGGTCTGTGTCCCCGCGTCCCGCCCAGTGCTGCACTGAAAACCTACACTTCTCTCTCTTCTGTGAAACTGAGACCTAAACACTGGACGGCTTTTTGTACTTTGCCCACATAAAACTGCACAGTCAGCATCACGTTACATTACACGTCCCGTTTCCATAGAAAACCTGCTACACCACAAATAACTGCAGTTACCAGACTTACTTGCAAACGCACCTTGGACTACGCAGCCCCACGACAACTGTTCACCAATCACAGCCACATCACTTTTCCTCATCAAACTCCATCTGCTGACTCCCAGCTTTTCAATCATTTCCTAACCTACTTGGCCCATTCACTTACACTACTTACTGCTGCTTCAACGACGGCCCCGAGCCCCTTCGCTTTGGTGATGGACACATGACGTCAGACACGAGTCCCCCTGGACCATGTTGTTTGTGAATGACATTGTCATCCGTGGTCACAGTACGCAGCAGTGCTCCTCAAACCGTGCTACGCGAGGAACTTTTACTTATTCGACTCCAGAGGTGTCCAACTCATTTTCACCAGTGGCCACATCAGCACTACAGATCTGCTTAAAGGGCCAGCTGCTAATGGAAGACTGTATAGATCGGGCTTCGTCAACCCTCGGTCCGCAGAACAATACCAGTCCATAATTCATATGGTACCGGGCCGCATTGCGACACAGACTAATACGTGCGTTTGATTATTCTTTATTCAACCTACATATATCGTCCATTGCTGTGTCATACAAAAGGTTAAGGAACTCTACTGCATGGACTTCACTAAATGCTTCTTAAGCTCCCGTGGCCCACAGAACACGGCTTGTCTGGCCGCATTTGGCCCCCGGGCCTTGACTTTGACACATATCTTCTACTCAATACATCCGAAACGCCGTGCACTGCTACTACTATGGCATCTCTCAGCTGGTACACGGCATAACAACGTTTGACAACCACTGCGCTACACAAATGAAGGTCAGTC
>NW_007585315.1:0-877 GCF_000523025.1 Cynoglossus semilaevis | reverse complement strand
AGACGACAGGAGCGTCACGTCTTTTCTCTCCCTCTATTGTGCTTACGTCACTCCTTCAGACACCACCGCAACAGCCCTTGGAAATAACATGTCCCCTTTTCAATCGGTACTGCACACCTAGCTCCATAACAAAGGTTCATCTCTTCTAACTGTACAACAAACACACTCTCCATGAATGTGCATCACTGACCCCCTTGGACGTTTTACCCTTTTAGTTCTTTCATAAATCAATCAAATTATTGCAAAAAACTCTTTATTGTTTTTTCCAATAAATTCTTTTGTTAAAAAAGCCCAATTTTATTCACCATGATTGATTTATGAAAGCACTAAAAGGGTCAAACATCCAAGGGGGTGAATTCTTATGATACACACTGTATATGTATCACCTGAAGGTCAACCAATTTCACCTACATCACTGTTTCAATGGCCTGCATTATTCAGCCATGGCCCTCGCCATGTCTCAACAGGAGGTATGGTGAATACCATCAACAACGTATTCACCACCTACGAATTTCATAATTACTCTAAAAACTTTGTGCAGCATGTCTAACGTGCTAAACATAATTCACAAAGAACCTTGAGACCACAAACAGCAAAGTTCCCAAAACCTCATTACCCCTTCCAAGTGCTACATATGGATTTCATTGAACTCAATAAAAGTGAAGGAAAAAAATATACTGTCTAGTCATAGTACATGCCTTTTCTAAATGGGTAGAATGGGTCCCATCTAACGCGACTGATGCTATTACAGTGGCAAAAGCATTGGCCAACAGATTATAATAACATTTGGTAGACCACAAACCATTTACAGTGACAATGGAAATCATTTCGTAAACCAAAACAACCATGAACTACAGTCATAGACATGGTAAAACTT
>NW_007585314.1:0-4914 GCF_000523025.1 Cynoglossus semilaevis | reverse complement strand
AAATCCAAAAAAATAAAAAGTGCCAAATTTTTCTTTTAAAAACTTTTTGTCAAAATGTCAGTTTTTCATGTCGTTTTTGGTCAAAAACTAAGAACTTTTGACAAAAAAGTTTTGTAAAATTATTTTTCAAAATTGTATCTTTACCTGCATGTTTCTCATAAAATTAGTGCACGTAGAAAACATTTTTAGAATTTTTTCTGTTTAAAGGTTTTTGTCAAAATGTCAGTTTTTATGTCATTTTTGGTCAAAAACTAAGAAATTTTGACAAAAACGTTTTGAGAAATTATTTTTTCAAATTGTATCTTTGCCTGCATGTTTCTCATAAAACTAGTGCACCTAGAAAACAGTTTTAGACATTTTTCTGTTTAAAACCTTTTGTCAAAATGTCAGTTTTTCGTCATTTTTGGTCAAAAACCAGGAAATTTTGACGAAAACGTTTTGTAAAATTATTTTTCAAAATTGTATTTTTACCTGCATGTTTCTCATAAAATTAGTGCACGTAGAAAACATTTTTTGAATTTTTTCTGTTTAAAGGTTTTTGTCAAAATGTCAGTTTTTGTCATTCTTTGTCAAAAAATAGGAAACTTTGATGAAAATGTTTTGTAAAATTATTTTTCAGAATTGTATCTTTGCCTACATGTTTAAAGTTTTCTGTCAAAATGTGAATTTTTCGTGTCATTTTTGGTCAAAAACTACAAAATGTTGACAAAAATTTTTGTAAAATTATTTTTAAAAATGTTATCTTTGATTGCATGTTTCTCATAAACTTAGGGCATTTAGAGAACATTTTTAAAGATACCTTTGTATAAAGTTTTCTGTCAAAATGTGAATTTTCCATGTAATTTTTTGTGAAAAATAAAACAAAAACCTAAGAAAGGGACGTTTTGTATCGCATGATAAAGTTATCGTTTCGTTTGCATTTGAAAACAAAGAGCTGGCTGAGATATGGTGAAGAATATCTTTCTTTTGCAGAGTTCTTTGATCCACGGGAACTCTATGCTGGGCAATCCTCAACTTCCATTTCCGGTTCGGAACCAACCATCATCTAATGACAGACCAGAGCCCGTCTCCCATTCAACGTTCTCTGGCTACATTAACGACGTGGGAAATACATGCCCGCAATTTTCTTTCAATTAACGCAGATTGTTTTCCCCTGCATTTATTTATTTATTTATACTCAGTGACGGGTTCTTTTCAAATGTAGCGAAATAAAATAGTTGAGTCAAATTGTACTTAAGAACTACCTACTCTTAAAACTACATAAAATATTACATATTACTCACAAATACCACTCAATTACAGTAACGTGAGTAAATGTAATACTTTACTTTCCACCTCTGCAAATTGGAGTATTTTGAGAAATGTTTAAGTTTTTTTTTAATCTTTTGGCAAAATCCTTTATTGGATATAAATTAAGGCCATAACCCTAATCTTGAACCACCACCTAAACTCCAACCTAAACCAATCGTTGTATTCACACCAACTGGATTTAAAAAAAAAAAAACACAGTAGGACAACAAAGAAGACAGTGAGGAGGAGTGAACAGGCCTAGAGCTTTTATTATTTGGTACCCACGAAGAGATAACAGGTGCTGGAGTGCTATGAGTTATCTTGCTGATTGAGAAACTAAAAGCACAAAAATGCCCTGATTATGTTACATGCATAGTTATGTGCCCATATCATAATAAAGTGTGCTTTTGGAATAATGAAATGTCACCAGTCAACATCTACAATGCATTGTGTACATGTGTGATTGTTTTTGTGCTGAGAATAACATTTGGTACATAGAGCATTTCTAACTCATAATCAGGAGGTTACTGGTTCATAATAATAATAATAATGAGACTTTTTAATACGACCTGTACAATGTATTGCACCACCCTAAACAGTACAAAAGGGATGACTCACTCGCTCGAACTGCGTAATCTGTTGCTATAGCAGCCCCTGGCCTCAGTGGGGCGCCTTTCTAAATGCTGAATCCACAGCAAAGCTGAAAGGCCGTAACTGTTTTAATTGTGCTGCTGCCATGACTACTCACATGTCCTGCCTGCTCCGATTTGAGGCGTGATGTTCAGTCACTGAGGAGTGTTGCTACTGTTCAGGGATTTCCCCCCATCTGTCTGCATGTCTGTCGTTTGGAGAGTCAAAGCCTTTCTCACTGAGTCAACACAATATCATGCACCACTTTGAGCATAGTTAGGAAAACATTAGACTTCAAACTGACAAACATGGCTTACATCTGACCAAGCAAAATGGGTTTCTTTGTTTGCAGTAATTACTCTATAACTTGGATGAAATAATTAGCAGTGCAAATACAACCGGGCTCTGGAATATCTGCCAATGAGCCAGTAATTGTACTACCACTAGATGGCGTCTGGGTCCTGGAAACCTATTTAAAAAAACTATAGGGAGACAAAGTTAATAGTATTTACAATGACATTAGGCAACTGAAATCAAAGGACCGAATAAAAAAAAAAGAATAAAAATCATTACTTTTGCTGTTCAGGCTAAACATTTGGGATATTTATCGTATACTTGGAAGTTGTTAAAGCCCAAACCCTGACCCTAATCCTTAATCCTGAACCTAAACTCAAACTTTAACGCTAACCTAACTCTAAATCTAAACCCTAACTCTAAACTCTGTATTTTCCAGGGACTTACTTCCAAATTTTTGCTTTTGTTGTTGGGAATTTAAACATATTTATAAGCTCATATTGGCAGAAATGTTCTGTGAATATTGTCTTAATAAATAAAATAAAGATTTCAGTGATTTCATTAGTTTTAGACAAAAATAATCAAGTTTGTATATCAATAATTCCCTGTCACTGTTGACGTGAACGGCCTAATAGTGCGTAACAGCGCAATGTGAATGCTACAGTCAGCCCTTATAACTCAAACAATGTGTGGAGACAACGTTGACAAACCTACAGAATGTTCACTCGCCATGTGTAATATAAGAAACACATAGTAATATAATATTAATATAAATTTCGAGGGTATAAAAAAGAGGCTGGGTGCATTACTTTAAGAAAAAGAAAGTGGTCTCATGCCTTATTTATTGCTGCTCTTTTCTGAATGTTCCATGGAATATTTAAAACATAAAAACCTTTGAGCTTTTATTTAAGCAGCCATGAAGTAAACAAGATGTTTGTCAACAAAACACTGGAAATGTTGTTTATCTCCTAGAATATTATAAGTACAGTAAATGCGTATAAATTAAAAAAAAACAAAAAACGACAACAACTATGAAGTTGACATTCCAACTGATAGAAGAAATGAGGGCAGCCCTAGTCTGGATGTGCTTACACTGTATACTGACGCATGCCGTGTGATGTGTTGGCGGAGGTTTCCGGATGTCAGCATTGTCTTTTCCTCAGTGACTCAGTCCGGCCCAAAGCTGCACTATCAGCACAGCAGCAGTCCTCGGTGCTGTGTCTGTGAGCCGCCACAGCAGAATAGTCCAGGCCAGCTCCGCCGCCCGCACCGCTGCCACCATCGCCCAGTGGCCGTCGCCCCTCCGACAGGGTCTGTCTGAGCCGCTCCAGCTGAGTCTGTGTCAGGACGACTGCATCAGACCAGTCAGGCGCTTTCCCGTCAAAGACTTTCCCTGTGAGGTCAATACAACAAATAACGACAAATGACTATACTCCGAAACTGAAAGTAATGACAAGTGATCAAATGGTGATGCTGAGCTGCCACCACTTATGTGAGTAGTAGTTTGTTTCAGTCACACAATCACGTCCTACAACAGCTCTAGGTCTAAAAGCCAACAACAGAATGTTTAATGGTTACTGCAAAAGCCACTGATAGTGAGGCAGCCAGTGCGGTTTGTGACATGAAAAGCCCCAGCGCCAAATGACTTACCACACTGCGGGTGAACTTCTCCAGGGAGGTGCGGCGGCCCTGCTCAGTATCTGCTGGCTGCTGTTTTGGGAGGGGGGGAGCAGGGTGAGTGTTTGGGTGAATGGGGATGGAAGTTATGAATGAAGTTGTTAGTGAGAGGGGAAAAGAAAAAGGAAAAAAGAAAAAGAGGCCAAAGCAATGACCAAAAAATGAACAAACAAAAGAAGAAAAAAAACAGGAACATTGCAGGTAAGGGTTACCATTTTAGGAATTAAAAGGGTATCAGCAAGAGGCCAGCAGGGGGGGCAGTTCCAAACAGGGAAAGGGGAAAAAGGCAGGCATGAACAGAGGCAGCTGTGATTGCTTGACAAGCTCCATATCATACAGAAACAGCGACATGACTTTTGAGCTGTGCATGTCTTAAAATGACAAAATATGATACAGTTGTGTGGAAAAGACTTTGAATTGTGTCTTTAGCACAATATCAAATGTAGTTGTTACTTCTGATCAAAGGTTGATGTACCAAAAAATCTAGTTTTGCTGGAATTTAAGCATAAAAACTGAAACAGCTCCAAACTGTTTTAAGGCAAATTAGTGCAATTTTATTCATTTCTTAGGAACATTTTATTTCATAAGACTTTTTCGTGAAAATTTTAATGTAGTTTGTTAGTTTTGATCAAAGTACCGAAAAAATATAGTTTTGCTGGAATTTAAGCAAAAATTTTAAGGCAAAGTAGTGCATTTTTATTTATTTTTTGAATATCTTTATTTTTTTAAGACTTTTCCAGGAAATTATTAGTGAAGTACGTTAGTTTTGATCAATGATTGATGTTCCAAAAAATAATTTATTTCTGAATTTCAGTGCATTTTTATTCATTTTTGGGAAAAAATATTTTTATATTATTATTATAAGACTTTTTCAGAAATTAATGACGTATTTTATTTTAAATTAATGGTTGATGAAGGAGAACAATTTTTTTCAGAATTTTATCCATTAAAAATCACGATATGATATATCAAAAAAATATTTTTTGGAATTTTAAATATAAAAAACACAGAGCTACATATTTC
>NW_007585313.1:0-4980 GCF_000523025.1 Cynoglossus semilaevis | reverse complement strand
GTTTAAGACAAAAAGTAAATCAAAATATAGTTAAATAATGAATTAAAAATAATTTTAAAAAAAATTATAACGCACATTAAATGTACAATATATAATAAATAGGACATTCTTCAAATCTGATCATTAACATCACACCACAAACATAAATGTATTTTATTGGAATTTGATGTAAAAGACCAACACAAAGTGGCATACAATTGTGGAGTAGAAAGAAAAGTATACATGATTTTAATTGGTTTTTTTGGTTTTTTTTTTTACAATGTTTTACAATGTACTACTATGTCTCTACCAGCTTTGCACATCTAGGGACTGAAAGTTTTGCCCGTTCTTCTTTGCAAAAACAGCTCAAGCTCAGTGAGTGTTTTGTGAACAGCAGTTTTCAGATCTTGCCACAGATTCTTGATTGGATTTAGGTCTGGACTTTGACTGGGCCACTCTAACGCATGAATATGTTTTACCTTTTAAACCATTCTATTGTAGCCCTGGCTGGCAGGGTCGTTGTCCTGCTGGAAGGTGAACCTTCCACCCTAGTCTTAAGTCTTTTGCAGACTTCCAACAGGTTTTCTTCCAAGATTGCCCTGTATTTGGCTCCATCCGTCTTCCCATCAACTCTGACCATCTTCCCTTGCTGAAGAGAAGCAGCCCCGGACCATGATGCTAAGTGTTCGTTTTCTGCCACACATAGTGTTTTGTCCCTCCGACCCTGGCAAACTGCAAACAGGACTTCTTGTGGATTTCTTTTAACAATGGCTTTCCTTCTTGCCACTCTTTCATAAAGGCCAGATTTGTGCAGTGCACGACTAATAGTTGTCGTGAGGACAACTAATAGTTGACTAATAGTTGTCGTGGATCTCTGCAGTTCATCCAGAGTCGCCTCTTGGCTGCATCTCTGAACAGTGCTCTCCTTGTTCGGGCCTGTAAGTTTAGGTGCCCGACCGTGACTTGGTAGGTTTTCGGTTGTTTCCGTACTCTTTCCATTTCCGGACGATGGAATGAACAGTGCTCCGTGAGATGTTCAAAGCTTGGGAAATGTTTTTATAGCCTAACCCTGCTTTAAATTTCTCCACTACTTTATCCCTGACCTGTCTGGTGTGTCAGAACAGCTGTATTGGTGGACTCTATTTAGCCATTAGGTCAACATTCGACCATTCAGCAATCATCACGCAACCTCTGAAAGCAATTGGATGCCCTCAGAGAAAAGGAGGCTAAATAGTTTTGCACCACCGCAATTTTCAGTTTTTCCAAATAGGAACTTAATGTAGACGATAGGGCTAGGTATTGCTAAGTATCTCACGGTTCGACTTCAGTTCTTTAGGTCACGATTCCATATTGGTATAAAGGCTTTGATGTCAATTCAGTGTCAAGTGGAAACACACCAAGAAATAATTAGAGTACCAGGTCATTTTTTAAAAAAATTATTTCGTTTTATGCCGATATGAACAGCCATGGTTTAACTCTAAAAAGCATCAGCACAATAATACATCACAGCGCCCCTACTGGCCAGGGGTTTTCTGGTGAAAAAGATGGTATAATTTGATGGTATTTTTAGCTCGTGGCCACCGGAGGGCACTGTGGTGTGTTTTTATTTCTTAGCCTTTCACATGGTTTTAATTGCTTATGGCATTTTGTGTACTTTGTAGACTTTGTCAGCGGAAGCAAACCATGTTGCATCACTTTCACTCACTTTACTTAATGCTGAAATAATACTGTATCCAAATTTGCCCTGATACCAGTTCCTGTATCAGAGCGTCACCATTAGTGATTTACAATGAAATTCATACAATTCACATTTGTTGAAAATACATACACCTATTGAAACAAGTTACGGTATTTTACACAATATCTGAAATTTTAGGATTACCTCTTGTTCATATTAAAGGGGACATCCCGCTTTAGGTTGAAACCAGACACAAAAATATGTCAGCTGTAGGAAAATAGAGAGAGAGAGAGAGAGAAAAGCAGATGGCGACTCGGTGGGTCCCTTTGGTTTTTGGCCTTCTCAAAAGCAAATGGATTTGCTTTTCAGCTTGCGTTTGTTGTCCACTTGTGGGCAACACTGCGTGCATGTGATGCTTATATTTTTCACATCAACTGTTGTAGTATATCTAAATCACGGTGTAATATTTTAGGAAATTGATTTCACCTGCAGTCGGTACATGGTGTATGTCCTACAGAAGGACACTTCACCTTAATTGGTTGTAATTACTACATGTGAAAGGGGGGGGCGTTGTATAAATGTGGTTTCCTAGAGTGAATTGTGATAGGAGGGGCATCCTGTCTCTCTCTCTCTCTCTGGACAGCTAAAGGGTTGAGAGTAGTGATGTGCGGATCGATCCTGAAATATCGATACTTCCGATTCTGGATCTTTATGCTCTGAAATCGATTCTGAAATCAAAATATCGATACTTTTGATACTTACGCATTCTGAGATGAGGTGTATCCTAAACAGAAACATGGTGAAAAGTATCCAAATGATTGATATGTTGTCGAAGTGACGCTCGGTTGGTGGGACTACTTCTTCTTCCGCCTGGGTGTGTGCGTCATGCGTGAGCACAGGGGCTCTACTCCGTGCTCTCACTCAGTCACTATTGATGGGAATTTCGGCTCTTTTTTTAGAGAACCGGTTCTTTTGGCTCGGGTCACTGAAAAAATCCGACTCTTTCGGGTCCCAAATGGCTCCTCAGATTTTTTTTTTATTATTATTTAAAAGACAAATGATAAAATATCGGTATCGATATCGGCGATACCAGCCCGAATTGTACTCGGTATCGGATCGGGAAGGAAATTGGGGGGATCGAACATCACTAGTTGAGAGTAGTGATGCACCGAATATATGGCCTCGAAAAGTATTCGGCTAAAAGTGGCCCAAAAGTGCAGAAAGACTTTTATCAACGAAACAATGGCTGAAATATAAAGTTATAATGACGCAAGCAAAAAAAAACGCACCCAGCGCGGTCTGGAAGTGTACGTATTTCAACGTATCCGAGAAAGACCCACGGATAGGGATTTGCAAATCGTGTAATGCTACACGTGTTCTCCATGCTATAAAGATCGTTACAGCGGAAACTCGAGATACGAGCGTCTCGACATGCAAGTGTTTTGAGATACGAGCAAGCCTTCGAGAACATTTTTGCTTTGAGATACGAGTAAAGATTTGAGATACGAGCACATTTACAGACACCGCCACTAGGTGGCCGGGCACTCGAAGCAGCCCACGCGGCTTCACTCGTTCACTTCACGCATTTGCCAACTTCAGTACGCATCTCCCGTAGTAGTCTTCCGTATTGTGTTTGCGTTATCGATATGTGTTTTCGCTTTACTTGTCCGTATTGTGTTTGCGTTATCTATGTGTGTTTTCGCTCTACTTTTATATCACAGGAATAATTATATACTATATTTTTTGTGTTTGTATGTCTTTATAGCAATTAAAAACATGTTTTTTTCCCCCATTGTTAGCACTAATAAGGAAGTTTTTTTTAGAGAGTCGGAACTAATACATTTGTTTTCTGTTATTTCTTATGGGAAAAAAATTATAGGATACAAGCGCCTCGAGTTACGAGCTCGGTCCTGGAACGGATTGCGCTCGTATCTCGAGGATCCACTGTGATTGGATGCGGGAATAAACAAGAAATGATCAGGCCACGAGATCCTGCAAGAGAGTGCCTCATAATATAATAATAATGTGTTTCTGTTTTGGCAAAGAATTTGAATTTCGGTGCATTCCTAGTTGAGAGTCTTGTGATTGGCTGCAAACTGACGTTAGGTTGAGCACATCTGAGCGACAGGGCAAACCTCCACACATTTCTGCATTGTTTACCACAGACACTGCAAAACGATACACACACACGCCGAGTCTTACCTGTGGTAGAGCTATTGATAGCTGCCTCTGAAGTGATTCCTTTTCATGGCAAAGTTCACGAAGACGCAGCTGGGCTGTGCCAAGGCTCTCCTGTGACTCCCGTAGGTTCTCCAGCAGCCTCTCCCTTTCGGTCAGCATGTTAACCATGAGAGACTCCAAGTTCCCCGTGCTGCCACCTTCATCCCCTCCACCTTTGAGTTCCCTTCCGCTAAAGCCATTTCCTCCTCCCATTGCACCTCCAGGGCCTCCAACCCCTGCGTTGGGTGGCGAGGATGGGCCCCCACAACTTCCGCTTCGGCCATCCTCAGAAATGGTGGGCATTACCTCGCACATCATCATCAAACCGTGGTGTGTTAGCTAACTACAAAAAGGAATATGAGTGGATGTAGATTTTTTTTTTTTTTTTAAAAATCTGCCTCTCAGCCTGGAGGTTTTTATAAACCTATACTGAGGTTTACGCTACATAACATCAGATTTTTCAAATATATTACTCTTATGCCCATGTTGACACATCACGAACTACATTAACTCCATGACAAAGTAGTTTTGTTGTATAGGGAGTAGTTTTGTTGGCATGGGACAAGAATGTAGAAATAGGAATGTAATGGACCATAAAGGGATAAAGTAGTCACTGTATTCTCAAACTGTGTCCACAAAAGCAGAGCTCCTCACATCCCTTTGGGTATGAGCTGAAAGAGAGAGCATTCATTACATTAGATTTCCTTCAGAAAATATCACATACATAAATGCACTTAAAAAAATTGGCAAACTTCAGATAGTTTGAGGCCCAATAAAAATAACGTATCACGAAAACAAGTTGAACAGGTATGAGATCTCTTATGGACCTATAGTGAATACTAATATACGCTTTGCCTATAAAACTGGCATTAAATACATAATTATTAGGGCGGGATATTGTTAAGAATTTAACGATTCAATTCAATAACGATTCGATATTGATCTAAATGCTTCTATGTCAATCCAATATCGAGTAAAAAATAAACAAATAATTAGAGTACCAGGTCATTTTTTGTGACTCCCGAGTCATATAAAAGATTCGTCACTCGTGACTCCCGTGTCATATAAAATATTTGTTCATTTTGAACGTGAACTAATCTTTC
>NW_007585312.1:4742-5025 GCF_000523025.1 Cynoglossus semilaevis | reverse complement strand
ATACACTGAGAAGTATGTATTTATAGCTATTTAAGGCCTAAAGTAATGTTACCACTCTGAACGCAGTATGAAGCTGCATATTTATAGCGACTTCATGTCTATAGCAATTTTTATCACTCTGAATACACTGAGAAGCACGTATTATTAGGGATTTTATGACTATAGTAATGTGCTAAAACTATGAACAAACTGAGAAGCACGTATTTATAGCGATTTCATGTCTAGAGTAATGTGCTTCCACTATTAATAGAGTCAGAAGCACATATTTATAGTGTTTTCATGC
>NW_007585312.1:0-4702 GCF_000523025.1 Cynoglossus semilaevis | reverse complement strand
ACTGAGAAGCACGTATTTATAGCGGTTTCATGCCTATAGTAATGTACTTCAACTCTGAATACACTGAGAAGCACATATTTATACCAATTTCACGTATAAAGTAATATGCTACCACTCTGAATACACTGAGAAGCACGTATATATAGCGATTTCATGTCTATAGTAAAGTGCTACCACTCTTAATAGAGTGAGAAGCACATATTTATAGTGATTTCATGCTTAGTAATTTTATACTAGCCTGAATACACTAAGAAGCACGTATTTATAGCGATTTCGTGCCTATATTAATGTGCGAAAACTATGATCAAATTGAGAATCAGGTATTTATAGCGATTTCATGTCTATAGTAAAGTGTTCCCACTCTTAATAGAGTCAGAAGCATAGAGTCAGAAGCACATATTTATAGTTATTTCATGCCTATAGTAATGTGCTAAAACTATGAACAAACTTAGAAGCACGTATTTCAAGCGGTTTCATGACTATAGTAATGTACTACAACTCTGAATACACTGAGAAGCACGTATTTATACCAATTTCACGTCTATAGTAATGTGCTACTACTCTGAATACACTGAGGAGCACATACTAAGCGATTTCATGCCTATATGAATGCGCTATCACTCTGAACACAGTGAGAAGCACATATTTATAGCGATTTCATGTCTAGAGTAATGTGCTTCCACTATTAATAGAGTAATAAGCACATATATAGAGTCAGAAGCACATATTTATAGTGTTTTCATGCCTATAGTAATGTGCTAAAACTATGAACAAACTTAGAAGCACGTATTTCAAGCGGTTTCATGACTATAGTAATGTACTACAACTCTGAATACACTGAGAAGCACGTATTTATAGCAATTTTGTGCCTATATTAAAGTGCGAAAACTATGAACCATTTGAGAATCACGTATTTATAGCGATTTCATGTCTATAGTAATGTGCTTCCACTATTAATAGAGTCAGAAGCACATATTTATAGTTATTTCATGCCTATAGTAATGTGCTAAAACTATGAACAAACTTAGAAGCATGTATTCATAGCAATTTCATGTGTATAGTAATGTGCTACCAATCTAAATGGAGTCAGAAGCACATATTTATCGCGATTTCATACCTATAGGAATGTGCTACCACTCTAAACACACTGAGAAACACGTATTTATACCAATTTTACACCTATGGTATTGTGCTACTACTCTGAATAGTCAGAAGTACGTAGTTATAGCGGTTTCATGTCTATAGTAATGTTCTACCAGTCTGAATACACTGAGAAGCATGTATTTATAGCTATTTAAGGCCTATAGTAAAGGGCTACCACTCTTAAATGAGTGAGAAGCACACATTTATAGTGATTTCATGCTTATAGTAATTTGCTACTAGCCTGAATACACTGAGAAGCACGTATTTATAGCGATTTCATGTCTAGAGTAATGTGCTTCCACTGTTAATAGAGTCAGAAGCACATATTCATAGTTATTTCATGCGTATAGTTATGTGCTAAAACTATGAACAAACTTAGAAGCACATATTTATAGCGGTTTCATGACTATAGTAATATACTACAACTCTGAATACACCGAGAAGCACGTATTTATACCAATTTCATGTCTATAGTAATGTGCTACCACTCTGAATACACTGAAAAGCACATATTTATCGCGATTTCATGCCTTTAGGAATGTGCTAAAACTATGAACAAACTGAGAAGCACGGCTTTATAGCGATTTCATGTCTAGAGTAATGTGCTTCCACTGTTAATAGAGTCAGAAGCACATATTTATAGTGTTTTCATGCTTATAGTAATGTGCTACCACTCTGAATACACTGAAAAGCACATATTTATCGCGATTTCATGCCTTTAGGAATGTGCTAAAACTATGAACAAACTGAGAAGCACGGCTTTATAGCGATTTCATGTCTAGAGTAATGTGCTTTCACTATTAATAGAGTCAGAAGCACATATTTATAGTGTTTTCATGCTTATAGTAATGTGCTACCACTCTGAACAAACTGAGAAGCACGTATTTATAGCAATTTCATGCCTATAAGAATGTGCTACCACTCTGAACACTGTGAGAAGCACGTATTTATAGTGATTTCATGCCTATAATAATGTGCTACTACTCAGAATACACTGAGAAGCACATATTTATAGTGATTTCATGCCTATAGTAATTTGCTACCACTCTGAACAAACTGAGAAGCACGGCTTTATAGCGATTTCATGTCTAGAGTAATGTGCTTTCACTATTAATAGAGTCAGAAGCACATATTTATAGTGTTTTCATGCTTATAGTAAGGTGCTACCACTCTGAACAAACTGAGAAGCACGGCTTTATAGCGATTTCATGTCTCTCACAATCTGCTCCCACTCTTAATAGTCAGAAGCACATATTTATAGTGATTTCATGCTTATAGTAATGTGCTACCACTCTGAATACAATTAGAAGCATGTATTTATAGCAATTTCATGCCTATAAGAATGTGCTACCACTCTGAACAAACTGAGAAGCACGTATTTATAGCAATTTCATGCCTATAATAATGTGCTACTACTCAGAATACACTGAGAAGCACATATTTATAGTGATTTCATGCTTATAGTAATGTGCTACCAGTCTGAATACACTGAGAAGCACATATTTATAGTGTTTTCATGCTTATAGTAAGGTGCTACCACTCTGAACAAACTGAGAAGCACGGCTTTATAGCGATTTCATGTCTAGAGTAATGTGCTTTCACTATTAATAGAGTCAGAAGCACATATTTATAGTGTTTTCATGCTTATAGTAAGGTGCTACCACTCTGAACGCAGTATGAAGCGAGTATTTATAGCGACTTCATTTCTATAGCAATTTTCTACCACTCTGAATACAATTAGAAGCATGTATTTATAGCAATTTCATGCCTATAATAATGTGCTACTACTCAGAATACACTGAGGAGCACGTATTTATAGCGATTTCATGTCTAGAGTAATGTGCTTTCACTATTAATAGAGTCAGAAGCACATATTTATAGTGATTTCATGCCTATAATAATGTGCTACTACTCAGAATACACTGAGAAGCATGCATTTATAGCTGTTTAAGGCCTATAGTAATGCGCTACCACTCTGAACGCAGTATGAAGCGAGTATTTATAGCGACTTCATTTCTATAGCAATTTTCTACCACTCTGAATACAATTAGAAGCATGTATTTATAGCAATTTCATGCCTATAATAATGTGCTACTACTCAGAATACACTGAGGAGCACGTATTTATAGCGATTTCATGTCTAGAGTAATGTGCTTTCACTATTAATAGAGTCAGAAGCACATATTTATAGTGTTTTCATGCTTATAGTAATGTGCTACCAGTCTGAATACACTGAGAAGCACATATTTATAGTGATTTCATGCCTATAGTAATGCACTTCAACTCTGAATACACTGAGAAGCACGTATTTATAGTGATTTCATGCCTATAGTAATTTGCTACCACTCTGAACACAGTGAGAAGCACGTATTTATAGTGATTTCATGCCTATAGTAATTTGCTACCACTCTGAACAAACTGAGAAGCACGGCTTTATAGCGATTTCATGTCTAGAGTAATGTGCTTTCACTATTAATAGAGTCAGAAGCACATATTTATAGTGTTTTCATGCTTATAGTAATGTGCTACCACTCTGAACACAGTGAGAAGCACGTATTTATAGCGATTTCATGTCTATAACAATCTGCTCCCACTCTTAATAGTCAGAAGCACATATTTATAGTGATTTCATGCCTATAGTAATTTGCTACCACTCTGAATACACTGAGAAGCATGTATTTATGGCAACCTCATACCTATAGTAATGTGGTACCACTCTGAATACACTGAGAAGCACATATTTATAGCGACTTCATGCCTATAGTAACCTCCGCAACCTTTAAATTGGGTCAGCCCCAATTGTCTCTGTTCATTGTTCTCTTCAGGACTTTCTCTCTGTTGGACCCCTGATGACAAGAGAAACCTGCTCATCTCAGAAGAATAAGAACCAGTAGCGTTTTTTTCTTAACTGAGTTAACCGGTAATTAAGTTGCACAACTTAATTTAACGTATTTAAGTAACGTAGCGATGCGAGCAAAACAGTTAGTTAAAGGTTTAGAAGCGGCAGGATTCTTTCTAAATCAGAGACAATCAGAGAGTTTTCCTCCCGAAGCAGACTTTCGGAACCAAGAGGACTCTTTGCATACAGTGGAACCAGACGGACGTTCCCTCCTCTGGCAGGGACCCAAGAATTGTGGACTTTCCACTACCCTCTAAATACGAGCAGACGTTCACTACAGTAAGTAAACTTAGGGATAGTTTGAGTGCACATATTGAAAACACAGAGTGTCATTGAATTGTGCTGTCTGAAATCTGTGCTGCTTTTATAGCTAGGCTGTTGAATGTGCTATCTTCTTTTCTTACCTTCTTATTCGATGTTATACTCTTGAACACCATCAGTATATCAGTGTTAACTTGTAACGTTATAAGTATTGGAATCAGGAAAACTCCGACAAAGTCCTTTGTCTTGAGTAGACCACGGTACACCTCCCTTCGCCCATATACTGTGATAACATCACAAGCAGTGTTTCACTGTACCTGAGCGCATCTTGGTGCACGTACACTAACCCTTTCACACCTCCGTGAGTACATAGACGCCTCACGTGTTTCCTGTTGCCGT
>NW_007585311.1:1516-5100 GCF_000523025.1 Cynoglossus semilaevis | reverse complement strand
CAGACGGGTACCAAGGTGCTGAGCATTAAATTTTAAATTTTTTTATCTACTAGACTTTATCCTATTTGTATCAGTCTGAATGATCTATTGTTTTAAAATATATATATTATATTGCCAGATTATATTTAAATAAAGAAAGTAAATTGATATGACTGGATTTTCGGGATTTTCTTTGAATGAAGTAAATTAGTAAAAATTAAGCAAATTTTTTCACTGTGTCCTAAGGACTGGTATTAGTCCGCAGACTGAGGGTTGGGGGGCCCTGATCTATACAGCCTTACATTTACACATGGCCCTTCAAGAGGAAGTGTATTGCTGATGAGGTCCCTGATGAAAATTAGTTTGACAACCATAGCTTAGGACTATCTATCAAATAAAATATTCTTTTTTCTTTTTGACTAAAAACATTTTTTTTTTTTTTGGGGGGGGTGCAAATATTAGTAATAAAACTTTTTCCTTTAAACCTATATATTTAATCTTACATTTTCTTTACCTTTTTTGTATGTACATTAAAAAAGTAAAATATTTTTTCATAACAATAATCAGGATTTCTCTGCCAAACTTTTACATGGTATGTTACATGATTTCTCATGGTAACAATTTATCTAAACATTATTGCTTCAAATATGTCTCTGGTTTTGTTTTCCAAAAAACAGTGTCCAAAAACTTTTAAAACTACCATACTACACATCTGTGGTGCTTTGGCACAAAGGCAATGTCTATGTCATTGGTATGGAACTCCAGGGTTTACCTCCTGGGCAAGTTCGAATCCCGGTTAGGTACCTTCCTGTGGGCTCCCCACCTGCAGGAAGGTTCAGAGGGTTGGTACAGTGCAGCGTGATTTGGGTGGTGGTTGGAGACTGCTGCCCCCGTGACCCGGATAAGTGGATGAAAATGGATGTATGGATACTACATTTCCTTATAAGCATAAAGGCTGGAAAATGTGTATTTCACTGCTCCATTCTATTATTGAGTCAATTGCATGTTATTTATTCTTAAAAAATCCTTGCTCATAATTACAGTTATTATATTTCGGCGTCTTACCTCACAATAATTACATTTGTTTTCTTCACTTAGTCACCTCCACTGCAAATTTTACACTGCAAATTGTTTGTATTTTAATTTTGTTCTATGTGCACTACTACAAACTTTAGTCACTTTATTCCTTGCCAGAAATGGTCACTTTGATATTTGTATCTCACTTGTAAATACTATGTCTACCCTGCTGCTACTTTTAGTACTACATGTCTATCCTGCTGCTGTAACAACTGAATTTCCCCGGTGTGGAATGAATAAAATCTTATCTTATCTACGTATTGTTAAACTACAGTAAATCGGGTCGATTTTTTAAAATTCAAGTCACCTTTAAATTACCTCCTATACCCTTTATATATATATTTTTTTAAATATAATCTCTTAAAAAGTAATCATACGTATCATAATATATATAAGATTTTGTCAAGTAGCAATTTCTAACATCAGCATTCAAAGTTTAGGTTGTAACAGATGTCTTTATCTTTGTTGTCAATTCAATGAGACAACCAACAACTTTTTGGAAAATGTAAAAGGTCAAAAAATAAATAACCTGAATACTATTCATTCCTTACATTTTCCAGATGTCTTTTTCAAGAATGGTGTTAAATCTCTAAAAAATCTAAATTTATATTTTGAAATTGTGAAATCTAAAATGCACAATTGTGATTTCAAATAAATAAAATAGTTTTTCAGATGCCTTATACAGCTGCTGTTGTGGGCTTGCTTTCGCAACAGTTTCTTTCTATGACATCTATTTCGAGAATAGTTATAACAAAACACTTGCTTTCTTGTTTCTTTAGAGGTCAGTCCATAGTAATAATTTTGCAAAAACCTTACCAACCTAAATGTTGGATTATCATTTGATTTAATATAAAGTAGTAAGGCATAACAAATGGTCAACTTACCCAAAGGATATCGATAAATAATGAAGGTGAGAAAAGGTTCCTTTCGCAATGATTAGATTTCTATAATTTTAATATCCGTTCACAAATGCAATCCCGTGAAACCTTTCATCCTCTGTGACAGTACAGTTCTATTGGGGTGTGTATATATTCAAATAGTTTGAAGGCCAATGACGTACACTAATGACAAATATTTTTGTAATGTTTTGATAGTGCCGGTTTCAATTGTATAATAGCATCCTCCCTTCTATTGTTAGTTATAAATGTGGCTGCCTATCCCAGCCTATGCCAAAGAATTCAACTGGTTTGACAGAGGAAGATAAATGCTAAATCTCTCTCTCTCTCTCTCTCTCTCTCCCTCTCTCTCTCAATCATTATCTAGAAATTGTATCAAGACAACAGGGACATTTTATAGGGCTCTACATTTTACACAACATTACTTCCTCTTTTTTAAAATGCTTTCAGTGCCTACACAGCAAAATTACTTGCACAAGCTAAACATACGGAATTATAACTGTTGTTGTATTGCTTTTACAATATCTGTGACGAAATAAACCAATGTTTCTAGTGAAATTGTAAAGTTTTAGGGATGCTACATCAATTTTGTTCTCCATTTTCTTCTGCTCAATCCTGTTCTAGATCACCGGTGCACCTGGAGAAATCCTAGCTTACATTGGATATAATTAGTCATCCATCACCTCACAAAGTTAAATACAGACACAACCAACAGTCCATTTTACTGACTATCCAACCAACATTTTTTAGAAGAATGTGGCAGTACTTAAATAATTGTAAAAAAAAAGGGGGTGGGGGTAAATCATTGTTTCTTCATCTTTCTTCTTGTTCAGGAATATGTGCCTAAAACTCTTTGATTTCTCCTCATTATGAGACACATTTACTGTGGCTCCACAACAGCTTTATCAGTTCCACAGCAAGCTGATAATGCCCGTTTGCAGATTTTAAGAGTGCTGTCCAAATGGAGGCTGAAGTTAGGATGTTTTTAGTAAGCACAGTGTTTAGCTCTCAACTTGCTTTGTATTGAAGTAACACACCAGAGTAATGTAAAAAAATAAACAAACAAAAAAACCCCACAAAACTTTAATGTTAGAGACTACTGATGTTGGACAATGTTCTTGTGAGCGGCCTGTTCTGTGGGGTTCCACTAACCCAGTGGTTCTCAATTATTTTCTGTCATGCCCCCCCCATGGGAATAGAAATGTTTTCACGCCCCCACCTCCACGAATTGAAATACTATTGAGAACCTGATAACATGTATATTTTTTATCTGATCAAACCACTGTATGAGTTGCTGCCACCTAGTATCTGGAGGCTTGTTATCTTTTAAGCATTACAGCAGTGGTACCCTTGTGCCCAGTGTGCCAAGCCCCCTCCCCCCCCCCACAAAAATGTACAATTTACAAAAAAGTTATCAACAATTAATGCTTTGATTATGAAAGCCCTAATATTTCTTATTACTATGAATATATCAATTACTTAACCAGGAGAACGCTAGCGATTATACCTTTTGAAAGATTATAATTTTCTTTCATGTTCACATATTTTGATTCTGACAGCAGTAAAAAAAAAAAAAAACATGCAAATGACACAATAGAAGTTTTTTTTATTTCAGTACATTTACATATTTTC
>NW_007585311.1:0-1448 GCF_000523025.1 Cynoglossus semilaevis | reverse complement strand
AAAAAAATTAGAATTAGTAATAATCAAGAAAGATAAATGATTTTTAGGCTCTAACTTTAGAAAAAAGTAACAGTCAGTATTTCTTACATGTGCCGTCAACAATAATGGAGCTGCCTTCGATGTCAAAGCCAGTAACAATCGAAGATGCGTTTTTGTAAACATCGATTATCTGGATGTGATTAGGAACTGATGTCTCTTGGAAATCAATGTTAACATGGTTGTAGATTGATCCATTTCTGCAAAACGGGTCATCAAAATTCATAGTTATGAATTAATTTAAGATGATGGAACAAAAATATGCATGTGGTATATTACCAAATTACCTAAATGCTATTGCTTTAAGTGACACAAAGGAAACAAAATGTCCACGGAAAATAGGGTCAAGCTGCAAAAATAAAACACAATGTCAGTCAATATTTATGTCAGTAAATTCAGAAACAATGTTTGTTTTAATTGGTTTAATCAGAGGTAATTAGTAATATTTTGTAAAAATACATTTTACTTGATGTAACAAAAAACAAACAAACATTGGATGATGTATATTATTTGCAATTGCCTGAGAGACATGCTATTCTACAACATATATTTTTTTACATTTCTCATCTGTCTATCCCAGGAATACTTTTCACAGGTTGTTGCATTTGCAAAGTAATGCACTTTTCTGTTTCAACTGTAGTATTTATTATTTATATAATTTAATATTAAATTATATAAATATATTTCATTGGGCTTTAGAAACATATTTACCCTATTTACCTTTATCTGAGTTCTGACCCATCAACTTGATATACTGTTTCAATTTACATACTAAGGACAATATTCACAATTTTAGTTTAAATGTTAGTGAGTATGGATAAGTTCAAGTTAAGTATTTTGTCAAAGCAAATCACAATTTTAAACAATCTTAATTTAAATACGACTCCCATTTAAGGTAATCCCAATCTCTGATCTATAGTAACAAAAATCAGATTTTAAAATTAAAATATAAAGGTTTGCTTTCTTAAAACTATTTCTTATCCATTATTTAAATTGTGCAACTTACCTGTTCCTCGATCATAGAAGCTCGTTTTTTAAATGCGTCAGATGAGTGGTCGAGTAAGTCAATTTTAAATTTGTCATTGCGTGACCTAAAAGATGAATACACTGTAATTGTTGCCAACGTTGTCAATTGACCAAATGGACCAGTTGTTGGGTTTTCAGCAGTTGGTCCTACAACTGGTGCAGTAGTAGGAGACTTGTTGGGTGTTGTAGTTTTGAAAGAAACTGGGCCAGCTGTGAAAGGTAAGTAAAAACAAAAAAAAAAAAGAAGAAGAAAAGAAAATAAGATGATTGGCTCATTTATATATATATATTGGATTTATCTCTACACCTGGGGGTGCAAACCAATATTTAAGTATGTCAAATAAAACATGAGAGGGTACAATGTTATGTTGCACGGACAAACTGTT
>NW_007585310.1:4626-5132 GCF_000523025.1 Cynoglossus semilaevis | reverse complement strand
CTCCAGCTCTTTCAGGGATAATTATTACTGTTGTTCTCTGTTTGGAAACGTTTAGAAAAAAAAGTTGTTTTTTTTTCCCCCCAAACGGAGTCTTTTTATTGGCCACCACTGTGTAACAGTCAATAACAACTGATCCGACTCTGTAGGTCATCGTCGTCCCGTACCATCCTCGTACCGCGTTCTCGTTCTCCTTGAACGGACGGACATGTGAGACACAGCCAGGTGGACGTTGTTTTCCCAGGGCCGGTTTTAGATGTTGTTACGGTTGTGGGAATAATTCATAATGCCAAAGGTCGCGACCCCCCTGAATGACTTTTTCCACCATTAGTTGTCATTAGAGCTCATTAGTCGGCAGCTGCCGCGGAGAACACGCTCTCACACGCAGTTCTACATGTATAACCCCTGCTCTCACACACTTTTATACAAGCGTAATCCCTGGTCCACACGGACGGATGGACCGTCACACACACCCACACACGCGGGTGTTCTGTCAAACGCCGCCCAAT
>NW_007585310.1:0-1327 GCF_000523025.1 Cynoglossus semilaevis | reverse complement strand
CAGTGGGTGGAGATGGATGGAGCTCAGCTCTGAGAGGCTTTGATGGAGTGGCTGCGACCTCCCTCCACCTGATGATGTTCACCTGGATCTAATAATTATAATAATAACAATAATAATGATGATAATAACAATGATAATAATAATAATAATGACAATAATAACAATGACAATGATAATAATAATAATAACAATGACAATAATAACAATAATAATAATAAAAATAATGACAATAATAATAATGATAACAATGACAATAATAAAGATAATAACAATGATAATAATAATCACAATAAAGATGATAATAAATATTATTAACAATATTGTTATTATTATTGTTATTATTATGCCATAATAATAACAGTATTAATTTTAAAAACACCATAATATCACCATAATTGTATATATGTATAATTTATTAAATGTATTTATAAACAATTATAAATAAATTATTTATGACATAATTACTGTAACAATATTATTAACAATAAAATGTTTAAATTTAAACAATTATTTTAATAATTGCATAAATATTATTTTATTTATGAAATAAAATACAATAATTGTTTTTTTCAATATCAAAAATAATTTTTTTGTTACACAGGTCCAGATTGTGCAGAGAATAAATAGAATTAAATAAAATACAAATAAAGGTAACAATAACATATAGATAAATAAAAAAGCAAAATATATAAATAATATATAAATAAATATTTAATAAGAAAAAAAGAAGAACAATATAGAGTCACAATATGGAAAGTATTTTTTAAAATTATTATTATTGTTGTTTTTACCTTTTATTTACTTCAGTACTGCAGTAACTTGGTCAAGTGTGTACAGTTACCTTTCTGTTACACACGTAACTGCGTCTGTGTTCTGTGGTTCCTACGTCACCTGACGTGGACACACAGCTGCAGGTATTAGTTGAGTTGATTTTTTCTTTTTCTTTTCCCCATTGTGACAGACAGGGGGGGTCGGAGAGTAAGGTCGGTGTTTGGTTCAGAGTACCCGTCGCTCTCCTGCTACACTTGAGTGATAGTTTGAGCGATGGTCTGTTGACAGTCGTGTCCACCTGCGCTCTGAGCACAACTCCAACCTCAGACTGACTTCAGCCGGGAGTCCAACCTTCACCCTTCATCCCCCCCGCCCCCCTCTCCCTCCCCCGTTACAGCTCATCTACAGCCACATGTGCATTTTTTCCAGTTTGCTCTTTTGTGACAATGTGTTCATTCAAGCCTCGTGGTGAATGCAAATGTTTGAGTGTGTGTGTGTGTGTGCGCGCACTGTGGCTCAGTGGGTGTAAGATGGCTATCTCAGGCCATACATCAGG
>NW_007585309.1:4666-5178 GCF_000523025.1 Cynoglossus semilaevis | reverse complement strand
TTTTTGTCCAACTGAATGTCAATAGAGTCAAATGTAATCGGTTCCATAGTGGAGCGGTTAGCAAGCCGGCCTGAGAAGCAGAAAGTCCTGGGTTCGATTCCCAGAGGAACCACATGCCTGGCTCCTGCAGGGGGCAGCCTGTCAACAGCATATCTGCTGCACAAGAACTAAGAATATGGGATCAATACAGTTCAAAATATTTTATTAATGATGTTGTTGTTGTTTATTTGCTTTAATATTAGAGAAAATATGACAACTATAAAATAAAAAACTGTATTTTCTCAGTTTTAGGATCCAGTTGCAGGCCGGATTGGGCGGTTCGGCGTGCTGAATTAGGCCTGCGGGCCGCCTGTTTATAACCACTGATCTCTGATCTTTAGTTCACCATAGGTGTGACGGTCAGTGTGAATGTACTGTAGACACCAGGCCCTGGTCCAGGCCCTGGTCCAGGCTCTGGTCCAGGCTCTGGTCCAGGCTCAATGTTTTCAAAAAACATTTTTCTGAAAACCCCA
>NW_007585309.1:0-742 GCF_000523025.1 Cynoglossus semilaevis | reverse complement strand
CACACACACACACACACACACCCTGCAGCAGCGCTGACAATCCACAATAGCCCAGATGACCTAATGGGCCGACCATCATTTAATCCTCCCTCTCAGACACATGGCTCAGCGCTCACACACACAGAGAGACAGAGACAGAGACAGAGAGTGAGGGACAGTCGTCTCACCGCTCCGTCCATTACCATCTCTTCTTACTGGTATTAAAAAAAAAAGTCTTAAATCCTTGGTGAAGTCTCGGCTTCACTCAGACGCCCTGTGGCTACGGCAAAGACAGAGTTGTTTCTCCTCCTGTTCTGACCAGAACGACCACCGGTCAAACAACGGCCGCGTGGACCTTTGACCTTTCTGTGTTAGCCGACGCCTCATTCACGTTTCAGTCAGAAAATATTCTGCTTTTTTTGTAACTTGAAACTGTACAAAAGTGAGAGCCTAGGTCAGAGGTCACCAACTGTACTGGTCAGAGGGACAGACACCTTAAAGGGCCGGACACAAAATAAAAATCACATTTTTGTCCAACTAAATGTCAATAGAGTCAAATGTAGTCGGTTCCATAGTGGAGCGGTTAGCAAGCCTGCCTGAGAAGCAGAAAGTCCTGGGTTCGATTCCCAGAGGAACCACATGCCTGGCTCCTGCAGGGGGCAGCCTGTCAACGGCATATCTGCTGCTAACACTAACTAAGAATATGAGATCAATACAGTTCAAATTATTTTATTAATGTTGTTGTTTATTTGCTTTAATATTA
>NW_007585308.1:4893-5210 GCF_000523025.1 Cynoglossus semilaevis | reverse complement strand
AAAAAAAAAAAAAAAAAGAAGACACTGTGATGTGTTCAAGGACCAGGAAGGGAAGACGACGGGTCAGAGGTGAGACGGACGGACAGACGTGTACCTGAGAGGAGGTCAGGAGGTCAGGTCAGGGGGTCAGGAGTGACCGGGTCTGAGGTCCGGTCCGGAGTCTTCTGTAGAGGGTGGCGTCCTCGGGTCTTATAATCCGGAGCTGGAGCTGATTTACATCAGGTCCCAACCGCGGGGCTGTGGTGCAGTGGATTTACATGGCGCGGATGGGGACGGGTCGTGGACACGGCCGGCGGCGGGGGGGTGGGGGCTCACTG
>NW_007585308.1:2395-3270 GCF_000523025.1 Cynoglossus semilaevis | reverse complement strand
CGTTAAAAAAAAAAAAAAAAAATATATATATATAAAAACCATCCTGGTTACTGGAAATATTCATTACCAGCGCCCCCTATGGGTAAGATATGGTATTGCACCTTAAGATTATCATTGGAAATTGTTCGCGTTAAAAAAAGTCCCCGAAGTTTGTCGTCAAATGTTGAATATAATTGCAGGAATTATACTGTTAGTTTGCAGTCATCTGTGTACTACGTGTAGCGAGTACTACACGTAGTACACAGATGAAAAAAAAAAAAAAAAAAAAAAAAAAAAAAACTCTAATTCCATTGTTTTTTTTTGTCATAATTAAATTTGTTTTTTTTTTTCCCGTATATTTGTCTCAGAACATTTTTTTTTTTTTTTTTTTTTTTTTTTGGGGGGGAGGGACGTCCTCGTATACTTCATGTACATCGGAGTACTCCGAGCAGAGTATATGGTATCTACACAGGGTATCCATATCGGTGGTCATACTGCAGCGGAGCGGCTGAGTTTGACTCCGGCGTCCTGTCGTTCCCTCCCGCGTAGGTGGCGCTGTGTTCACCCGGTTTCTTCACAGAGCTGTACAGCACCCCCTGGTGGGTGCGATAGCCCAGAACGGAGCGCAGGCTGGAGGCTCTGCTGGTCGGTCGGCTCTCGGGGGCGACGACGTCCTCCCTGTTGGAACAGAGGTTCGCAGAGGGTCATCGCAGGTCTGGTCCTCAGGGGGGCGCCCTCCCAGTGACGACGACTTCCTGTTGACTTTCGAAACGTAATCTGGACTCGTGTCAATCATCAGTCTCTCCACCCTCCCCTGGTCTCTCTCTCTCCACCCTCCCCTGGTCTCTCTCTCTCCACCCTCCCCTGGTCTCTCTCTCTCCACCCTCCCCCGCTCT
>NW_007585308.1:0-212 GCF_000523025.1 Cynoglossus semilaevis | reverse complement strand
CTTTGTATAACTGGATTTTTCACATTTCTCTCTCCCTCAGGCGTCGGCTCTTTGTCCACTGTGTACCTCTGTGTTTCAGTACTGCAGTACTGCAGTACTGCAGTACTGCAGTACTAGAGTCGTGCTCATGTGAGCGGAGTTTTTAAAAAGTGACGTATCTTTCAGAGGTGCAGTGATATTTTACACAGTGGTATTTTTATATATATATATAT
>NW_007585307.1:0-5320 GCF_000523025.1 Cynoglossus semilaevis | reverse complement strand
AAATGTCCCCACAAGGACAAAATGTCCAACCAAGGACAACATGTCCCCGCAAGGACAAATGTCCCCCAAAAAACAAAATGTCCTCACAAAAACAAAAGTCCCCACAAGGACAAAATGTCACCACAAGAACAAAATGTCACCACAAGGACAAAATGTCACCACAAGAAAAAAATGTCCCCACCAAGGACAAAGTGTCCCCACAAGGAGAAAATGTCCTGCCAAGGACAACATGTCCCCGCAAGGACAAATGTCCCCCAAAAAACAAAATGTCCTCACAAAAACAAAAGTCCCCACAAGGACAAAATGTCCCCACAAGAAAAAAATGTCCCCACAAGGACAAAAACGCCCCCAAAAGGCAAAAAGGCCCCACCAAGAAAAAAGTGTCCCCACAAGGACATTACATCCTCAAAAGGACAAAGTGCCCCCACTAGGACAAAGTGTCCCCACAAGGACATTACATCCTCAAAAGGACAAAGTGCCCCCACTAGGACAAAGTGTCCCCACAACAATATTGTTTTTTTTTATTGTCCCCACAACTATAGCTTTACCAGAAACACACACACACACACAGATGAAGAACGATGAACCAACCAGACTGTACGAAGGGGCAGAGTCACTACAACCTGAGAAAGTGTCCAAATAAAACCAGAACATTCTTGAACTGCTCACTGACGTGAACATCTGTCGGCCAATCAGACGGCAGAAACCCCGAGCTTTCAGACGGGGTCACGGGAATAAAGGCCGGCGTCGGAACGAGCAAAATTAGGACGAGTGACTTCCAACTGTCCCTTCTTCTCTCCCTCACCCCCCGCGCCCCAAAGTTGGGCTCTGACTCACCGGGTCATTAGAACTAGTTGTTCCCAGTTCGTAAAACATTATGTTTCTTGAATGCAATCTCCGCAGAGCCACGTTCTAATTACCTTAAGTAACAATTCCATCCACAGGAAATTCGTCCCCGGAGACTTTTTACCAACATTTGATCATTTTTCTAGGTTTTGTTGTAATTGTATTTTCTAAGTCATGAGTAAAATAAAGTTTTGTTTGTTCTTTTTCTCTCACAGCCCGCCTTTAGGGTCCACCTGGGTGGGTCAACTCAAACCATCAACCATTTTCATGTGTTGCTGCAACTCTTCCCTGGTTCTTCCACATGTCCAAACCAAAACAACCTGGTCTCTTCACCCAAACTTTGTCTCCTGATACGTCAGCATTAACTTTAAATACAAAAGAAATTCCAAGGGAATTCTCTCCTCCACATGTCCTCCACCGAAGTCTAAACTCTTAAGTGAGTCGAATTTTCAGTTCAGCCTCCAGCTCAGACACAGCTCCACCCACTCCGCCCTGTTTGCTGCATTATCTTCAACATTTTTGTTCCTCTCTATGGCTTTAAATGTTGACCACAGGTATTTAACTTTGTGCTGAACATCTTTATCTTCATCATCATCTTCACTTTTCCACCTGCTTTGCTCTCACTACTTGCACATATTCCATCTTGTCTCCGCTGACTTCCTATCATTTCTCTCCTCTTCACGCTGCTCACCTCCACCTCTTCAGGTTCTCTCCCACCTGCTCCCCAATCTTAGATACCATTTACTTTTTTTGAATGCAATCTCCTGGAAATTACTTGTTAAATTTGCTGTTGCAAAATGGCTGGAAAATGTTTTTTTATGGAAATATTTGCTCCTCCTGTTGTAGTTTTTACATCTTTTGGGGGAAATAACTTAAAATCTGCAGACGCCACATGTACAAAAAGGTCCTCCTTTGTTCTGTTCCAGGCTTTGTTTTTTCTCCCCATATATCTCTTCAAAAACTAATGCTCCTTATTTGCAATTAAAATATATGTATATGTGCAGTAAAATACCTGTTTATTCATGCAGGCATTGTTATTTCTACTGTATTAACCATAGGTGCGGGCATTACTCAAGAAAAAAGGGTAAATTTATTCCACAAAATAGGAGCAGACGATGGATGGATGGATGGATGGATGGCTGGATGGATGGATGGATGGATGGATGGATGGATTTGTGGGAGATGATGAAGTAACCACAAATCACTTGTCAAGAACTTCAAGGAGCCCCTGTGGATTCATAGCCGATTGGGCTTTATCTTCTGTTTCGCCCTAAATAGGATTATCCCCAAAATCACCAAAAACATTGCAGTTACTGTAAAGTGAGTAAAGTATAAAGTCAGGAGTTTAGCCATGATTCAAGCCATAACTCTTGTTTGACGAAAAGTCACTGCAAATCGTCTGAGAAGTTAAATATGTGACATATATATTATAAAGAATTATGAAGAAAATGGTTTTTTTTTTAATATAGAATTATGTCATAGTGGCTCTTTGGCCCAGAGGCAATGTCTCTGTCATTGGTGTGGAACCCCAGGGTTCACCTCCTGGGAAAGTTCGAATTCCTGTTAGGGTGGTTGGTACCTTCCAGTGGACTTCATCAAAAAAAAAATGGGAATCAAAATAAAACGATCAAAATAATCATGAATATATCTTTGCCATAATCAAGCAGCCCTAACAAATGCTGACGCTGCGTCTGATGTCCCCCGACAGGACTGACTGGACTGAGGGGTTATGGAAGAGTTCGCTTCAACGAACAGCTACAGAGAGGGGACGGAGGCTGAGGAATGGCGAGCAGATGGGGACAAAAGTGTGTGTTCGTGTGTGTGTAAATGGAACCCAGAGCTGATGGTGGTGGTGGTGTTGGACTTTGACGCAGTAGCTCTGGGCTGTGTTGTCCAGGTTTTTTTTTTTTTTTTTTTAAACGTCTGTTTGTTCGTCCCGGTACGAGCAGTAGTGTGTTTAATGCGTGTGCGCCTCAGAGGGGCTGACATCAGGTGGGTCGCAGCAGGCCGAAGGGAGGTAAAGGTCCAGGAAACAAACACACCTGGTTTCTCACGACGGGCCGTGATAATGCAGCGGCGGAACACACAAACATCTAGCTGTCATTTCAGCCAATAGGAATGAGGACTCGTTGCCTAGAGTTGGTGCTAAGACCTGCTCAGACTTTTTTTAGCTAAGCTAAATTAATTGACTTACTACATTACTACGCACTACATGGTTTGTAGGGCTGTCTTTCGGTAGTGAGAAAAATAATCACTTTGAGCGGTCCCTCCAACAGGGGGCACCGAGGGTTACAGACAAGGTCAACTTTACGCATACAGGTACGTGGGAATCCACTGTACCACTCTAACCCAGTGTGTGTTTCAACATGCTGCGATGACATCACACTTTGTTATGGTTGTGTTTCACTCTTTTTCTGTTGCATCACTTTATTGTTTGTCTTTTTTTTGTTTGTTTTCAAGAAATAACTTGTGGTTCCTCTGCACTAGCCTTAAAAGGAAAAGGCTGCAAAACAGTACAGGGGAGTATGGTAAATATACCACCCACCTATAGTAAACCTTCTGCACAGTACTGCATAAAAGGTGAGTGGATCTAGCAAAAACAAAAAAAATAAATAAACATTTTACAGATTGGTTTCAGCCAATCAGAAGCCGCTATCCGGTTGTTGTAAAACAACTCAAAATTGGTTAAAGTGTTTTCTTGAACTCTTAAACTCTCTCTCTCTCTCTCTCTCTCTCTCTCTCTCTCTGCCTTTCTGTTCCAACGAGGACAAACAGTGCCCCCTGGGGATGAGTCTCTTTCTGATTGGGTTTGCTCATTCTAATTTTTGCTTTCCTTCTCGTCACTCTCTTCATCTGCTCCAATTGCCTCACCTCCTTCATTGTTAAACCTCTTTCCCACCATCTCTTTCATCCTGGCATTAAACCAGTCCACCTTTAGAATGACAAGAGAAAGGGGGGGCGGGGGGATGAGGGAGAGAGAGAGAGAGAGAGAGCGAGAGGGGTTGATTGGACATCTCACATCTTTACTTTTTCCTCAATCAATTTTTTTAACTTCTCACCTTCCCCTCCAGTGAACCTTACTCTCATTATATGAATATATGAGGGGAGGACAAAAATATATTCCTTAAATACGTTAGCTACAGCACTTCTGGTACAGACACCAGAGCTAACATTAGCTACAATGGTCCTGTTACAAATACCAGAGCTAACATTAGCTACAACAGTCCTGGTACAAAGACCAGAGCTAACATTAGCTACAACAGTCCTGTACAGACACCAGAGCTAACATTAGCTACAATAGTCCTGGTACAAAGACCAGAGCTAACATTAGCTACAACAGTCCTGTACAGACACCAGAGCTAACATTAGCTACAATAGTCCTGGTACAAAGACCAGAGCTAACATTAGCTACAACAGTCCTGGTACAGACACCAGAGCTAACATTAGCATCAACAGTCCTGGTACAGACACCAGAGATAACATTAGCATCAACAGTCCTGGTACAGACACCAGAGCTAACATTAGCATCAACAGTGCTGGTCCGGAGTTCACAGCCAAAAACAATTTCAAATGTGGAATATAATAGCTGTAATTGTACCGTGAGATATTACTAGCTCTCGCTAGCTATTACTATCACTAGCTCGATACCTGGACATTACCATCAGTGACGTGAGATAAAAAAAAAAACTCCCCTTCCAAGCGGACCTAATAAATCTGACTTTTGTATTTCTACTTTTGTAAAACCAACTTTTTGTTTGATTACGTAAAATAATAAGAGCACTAGAGAGCATTCTAACGTAAGTTTGTCATAATGGTACATGGCTGAAGGTCTGACTAATTGTTAGATTAAATCTAAAATGTAATTTCTCTTATACCTCCCTAGGAGACAGCAATGTCCCCCCCGACATTGCCATGAATAAAAACACTATTGAACCTGATAACATGTATATTTTTATCTGTACAAACCACTGTATGAGTTGCTGCCACCTAGTGACTGGAGGCTTGTTATCATTACAGCATTACAGCGGTGTTACACTTATGTTCATATTCAATTGGAAGCACCTCAGCTTTTTTTTTTTTTGTTTGTTTTTTTTTTTGTGGTGAAAATTCAATTTTACTACAAAAAATTCTTTAGGAAAAAATGTTGACACAAAATAAAGACGCAGGGAGGGCGACCTGTTGAGGACGCTAAAGAGGAGGTGACAGAGAGGAGGAGGGAGGAACCTTCCAACTCTGACCCTCCCCCCACCACCACCACCACCACTACCACTCCCCTCCACCCCACATGCCCTTAAATAAATTCCACCGGCGTCTTGTAAATTTTTATTTTTGTGGAGCTGCCGCCGCGGCCGCTGCTGCTTTTTTGGCTGCAGGCCCCATCTGTCGGCCAGCTGCTGGATGTTGGGGAGGAGGAGGGGGAGACATGGAAACGCACATGTATGCACGTGCACATGTATATGTGTGTGTGTGTGTG
>NW_007585306.1:4876-5346 GCF_000523025.1 Cynoglossus semilaevis | reverse complement strand
ACTTTTGGAGGGGACTGTATGTGTATATATATGCATATACCTATGTGTATATGTATATATGTATGTATATGTATATGTCTATATGTACGTATATTTGTATGTATATGTGTATGTATATATGTATATATGTGTGTATATATGTATATAGACCGCATAGACAGCTAAAACTACAAATATATATGTGTGTGTGTGTGTGTGTGTGTGGAGCCTCACTGTCCCAAAAACTTTACGTTTATTTTTGAAGGATGGAAACACTAACTTAAAAAAGTTCATTAACAGGTGTGTGTTTGTGTCCGTCCCAGGTGCGGAGGAACGTATCCTCACCTGCTGCAGACCGTAGGTATCCACCCCACTTGTGCTGAGGAGGTCGTCAAGGTCAACATCACCAAACGCTCTGGCCTGGACCCCAACGTCACAGGTTGCTGAGGTTAAGCCCCCCCCCCCCCTCCGGGGCGGCCAGGCACCGCGGG
>NW_007585306.1:2665-3332 GCF_000523025.1 Cynoglossus semilaevis | reverse complement strand
ATACTTTTGCTCACTTGAAATGTGGGTGGGTTCAAAGAAAAGGGGCTCAGTCCTGAGTTGTTTAACACACCTGGATGTCAATACCATGAAATAAAAGCTGGAATTCTGAACTTTTGTCTCATATTCATCTTTTGATCTGAAACCCAAATGTCTTCAGTATACAATAAAAACAAAGGAATTGTCCTTGCCGTTCCAATACTTTTGGAGGGGACTGTATGTGTATATATATGCATATACCTATGTGTATATGTATATATGTATGTATATGTATATGTCTATATGTACGTATATTTGTATGTATATGTGTATGTATATATGTATATATGTGTGTATATATGTATATAGACCGCATAGACAGCTAAAACTACAAATATATATGTGTGTGTGTGTGTGTGTGTGTGGAGCCTCACTGTCCCAAAAACTTTACGTTTATTTTTGAAGGATGGAAACACTAACTTAAAAAAGTTCATTAACAGGTGTGTGTTTGTGTCCGTCCCAGGTGCGGAGGAACGTATCCTCACCTGCTGCAGACCGTAGGTATCCACCCCACTTGTGCTGAGGAGGTCGTCAAGGTCAACATCACCAAACGCTCTGGCCTGGACCCCAACGTCACAGGTTGCTGAGGTTAAGCCCCCCCCCCCCCTCCGGGGCGGCCAGGCACCGCGGG
>NW_007585306.1:0-1079 GCF_000523025.1 Cynoglossus semilaevis | reverse complement strand
GGGGAGGGAGGGGGCACAGGGCAACATGGGGGGGAAGTCATTAAGGCCAGTAGTGGAAGTGTGTTGTTTGTTTTTACCCTCCCTCCCCCTCTCCTCCCCCCTCACCTTTGTCTCAGTATTTCCAAAAAACAAAGTAGGACTAGTGGTTCAGGTGTGAGTCACCGTGATGAGCACTAGGTCTGTCTCCTCTGTCCTCTCCTGTGTCTCCGTTGTCCTTGTGTCTTCTCTCTCTCTTTCTCGTATGGCTCTGTGTCAATCACTCAGGGCTCCAGTGTTCTGATTGGCCAGCGTATGATGACCTGCATTAAAACCTAAAAGCAGGGAGTGCAGGTCTGATGTCACCTGGTCATCAGACGTAACAAATGTCAGGGCAGAAATATATTTATATATATATTTTGTTGTTTTTTTTATAACTACCTGTGGAACTTTATTATTTAAATGAGTGTCAACATTAAAACCATTCTGACCCCTGTCTTCAGTCTCATATTTGACCTCCACAGAAGAAGGTCCAGTCTTTGTGTCTTTGTCTTTTTGTCTTTTTTTTCTGGAAATGCACCTTTAATATTCAGCTCTGTCTGCCTCTTCTTTATTTAGGTCTTCTTTCAGTTTCACCTTCGTCACAGGAGAACTTGAGTAGTTGGTTTGATGTTTTCAATACAGTGAGTATGTCTAATATCTAACACATATACATACAAATATATATGTAAATATAAAATATATTTACATACATATATTTGTATGTATATACCATATATACATACAAATATATATATGTATTTGTGCATATATTTGTATGTATACACACACAAATATATGTATGTAAATATATTTTCCATACATAAAATATATTTACATACATATATTTGTATGTATATATATACACAAATATATGTATTTGTACATACATATATGTGTACATACAAATATATGTATGTAAATATATTTTATATTTACATACATATATTTGTACGTATTTGTACATACGTACAAATATATGTATTTAAATAAAAAATATTTTTACATATTTGTATGTATATATACATACAGATATTTGTATATATACAGTGGTATGAAAAAGT
>NW_007585305.1:3364-5405 GCF_000523025.1 Cynoglossus semilaevis | reverse complement strand
AATTATAACTCGGTGTTAGCATGTTGTTTGGGGTCTGGAATTCAAATTAAAATACAATATTCTTATCGCTGTGTTCAGACAACGGTAGACAAGTTACGACACGTTATCGTTTGTAAACTTCCGTAAATACACAGTATCTCGTCGCCTGCGGTTCACATTCCGGAAGTCCGTAAAGTCGTCAAAAGGTATGTTTTACTTCGAAAGTACAGTCCGGAAGTTGCCTCCTCCCGTATGACTGCCGGCTTGCTAGGAGGTAATACCCGTCAGTTTTGTCTGTCTGGTCCAGCTTGTCAGCAACAGTGCAACCTGAGACGGGATAGCCAACGGTAGGCTACCCGAGTGAACCAGCTAAGTTAGCCACTGTGTTTCGTTCCACTTTGACCACTTTTTAACGGACTTGTTATCCCTCTGCCAACATTTAAAGTTGTTTCTGGAAGAGGAGACGCCAAATAGACCCGTCTGTTCGGTAAGTTGTCCGCACTTTTATCAACAGACACCGACGCACAGGTTCACTCACTTTTTTTTTCTCCATTTCTGCGAGAGTAGTAGTTAGCTTCGTGTTGTTAGCCCGCAAGGAAACATCCTGGAATTGAAGCGTTCGCTCCATAATATTGATTTACAGTCGTGGCGCATTAACGACCGCAGTCCGGCCGTGGGTCTCGGCATCTTCTGGGTCTGAACTCTGACGAAAAGTAGACCCGAACTTTGTCCACGGAACTGGGCTCAGTTTAGGTGAGGACCGACACAAAGGTGTCAACATGGTGACCTTTGTTCCCGTCACAGAGTGGTTTTTTAAAATATGAATAAACATCACAACAGACACATGTGGCGCAACGGACAGGAAGAAAACAAGCTTTGTTTTAGCGGTGAAGAAACTGGGGTTATTTTAGTGTTACGCTGCTCTGCTGCAGGATGGGGTTCTACCCCCAAAGAGAGGGAACTATTTTTTGGTTCTATGCGGTCTATGGACCGGACCTGTACACTAGTGTTGTGTTTGAGGAAGACAGACAACTACAGACCAACCTGAATATTTTACGCGAGGTCTGTCTACTTCAGGAACTCTGTCCTCTGTGTAACTGGCTGAGCAAGGTTACTGACGTCATAACATTTGCCAACACGGAGCCAAGGCACAACAATCAATGGAACAGGCCTTTTTTTCTGGTTTAAATAGAAAATAGCGATACACTGAAATATCGCGATATTTCATTTCACAATACCTTATCGTGTCTTATATATTCTACAGCACTGTATCGATTTTTTAAAATTTTTTTAAATTAACAACATGCAAATATTCATGGTGTTGGTTTATTTTTGTGTTGCATTTAAACCTCCGACCACTAGTTGATTGTACAGGTACTGCGTGTATTTGCAAGTATTTGAGACTTTAATATGATCACACTTGGACTACAGTTACACTGGGGGAAAAAAACAAACCTCGATATATCGGCGTCCCTGTAGTATCGCAATACATCGTATCGTTGCCCCCGTATCGTGATACGTGTAGTATCGCCAGATTCTTGCCAACGTTGGATGTTGGACAAATCTTAAAACCCAGAGATATTTTTATGACTTTGACCCCAATTAATAATCACTAAAATCCACAAACCAACATCGTGATCATTTAAATAATGGCTAGTCCTCAACAGTTCCGCTGACTGTCCACAGTGAGGTGTGAACCTCTGAACTGCCGAACCGCCTGTCGATTGGCTGTAAAAGCCAATTTTGTTTTTGTCTATTGACAAACATTAAATCAAAACCCTGAAGCCACCGGGGGCCACAGGTTGAAGACCACGTGTGGGACAAATAACCTCTCAGTTTCCCAGGAAGTGAATTTTTGTCACGTTACGAATCCCTGCAGCGCAGATTTAGCCACCCTCTCAGTGAATATTTGTTATTCCAGATTAGCGCGAGGCGTGTCCTGTCATCATGTGACGTTCGCCGTTCAACGCGTCAATCACAGCTAGACAAATACTAGATGGCTGCGGTATTTGGCACACTGGGACTCGGCGGGGTTTCACATTTATCTGTGCGTGAAGAGCGT
>NW_007585305.1:0-2480 GCF_000523025.1 Cynoglossus semilaevis | reverse complement strand
CTCTCTGTCTGCAAATATGTTTCTGACTCAGGTGTATAAATGTGCTTCTCTGTAAGGCACGCCCCAAGACAAAGTTCACAGTCATGGCTAGATAAAGTGAGTTAATCGCGACTCGACGAACCGCTGCAGCTGAATTTCTCTTTCTCAGATCAACAACTCCCGTGACTCAGACCAGAACCTCTGCTTTCATTTGAAGGCCCTGCTGGAGACAATGGCTGCTCAGGTGGAGGTCCTCTGACTGACTCCAGCAACACCAACATGATGGAGATTCCTTCCATCAATCAATCTCACATTCTCACCAGAGAACCCAAAAAACCGACGGTGGGACCCAAACCGCGACTCTCTCCCAAACCTTTCGCACTTGAAAGAAACTCCACCGTTCGACCCATAGTTGCCCCGAAGCCCCAAACCAAGCCCCGGCCCGAGTCGACCCGCCTGGCTGGATACAAACCAGAACTCACGTGCAACCAAAAACCACAGCAACCATCTGCTGTGGCGAAATCGAGACCGACCAATCCCAATCGCCCTTCATCTACCTCATTTAAGACAACAAATAATTTAAGTTCGGGTCAAACAACCAAGCCAGTGGTCCAGCCATTTAAACCAGCCCCTCCTTTTGACCCTGGAGACCCCACTAACCCCTCACTTCCCGCGCATAGGAGGAAACAGGGAATATCGAACTTGGGCTATTCCAAGAGCCTAAAGAAGCCCCCCTCTGAGTGGTCTGGAACCACCAAGAAGGACATTGAAAAGGACACAGTTGAATCCAACAGGGTGGGACACCCCATTACCAGAGCTAAATCGATGGGTTTCCTAGACCAGGTTGGGCAGGAAGAAGAAGAAGAACATGAAAAAAACAAACCAGACGTGGCTGTGCCACTGAGACCCCAGCCTAGGAGATCGAAGCCCAGACCGGTGTCGGCCATCTTTCTAGAGGGTTCAACTAAGACAGAAGCACCGACTCCCGCCCCCCGCTGGGCAGGGCGACGGCCTCTGTCGGCGGATCTCACCTCCAAGTTTGAGTCCATCGGACTGTCGTTGCACCGCAGCAGCGCTAACGCAAACACTAAAGAGAACTGTCCCGAGAAGATATCACTGACACCACAGACCACAGAGCCGGAAAGTACCATAAAGACCTCCAAGAGGTCCACACCACCTAGTACCGATGCTGTGGATGGGCCTCTCTCTGATCAGAGCACCCAAAGGCAGGACGAAACGACCGTGAAGGAGACTGATGAGCCCAGGCACAGAGCTAGCATCAAGTCCAGAATCAGTCTCCTTCTCGACTCGCCCTCAGTTCCCGAAACTGGTTCCGCAAGCCAAGGATCAGTTCCTGACAACGAACCACCGGTGGGGGTGAAGCAACTGATCAAGCAGCTGACAGAGGATTCTCCGATGTCATCGAGCCCCAACACGAAACCAGCAGTTAAGCCCCGCCCTCTGCCCCTGGACCTGACTAAAAGGTAAGAGCTCCTGTTTGCCTTTTGTTTCCTTTTGTCCAATGTCTTTGTCCTGGAGGTACGCTGTTGTGTCTGGCTTTTGTCATGTGTAACGTATGATCTCCAGGTTTTCATCGGAGAGGTCACCCGACCTTGGCAGCGCTCTGCCCTGGGAGACAACAGACCCTCAGCTGATCAACAAGAATCCTCAGAATAAGGTAACTTTACAGATTCGGTTTATTAAACACGAACACATGCTTTAACAACAGCCAACAGTGGAGGCAGTAGCGTACAGTTGTTCACGTCCATTGGCCCCCATGTGATGAGGTGCCGAGAGGAGTCTCTTCGCGGAGAGGCTTTGGTTACCTGCTCTGGACCACACCCACTGTTATGAGAGACTTTCACCTGCTTTTGTACTGAATACATTTAGTGCGGATGAGGCTGCGTCGGTGTCTAGACAAGAAGACAACAAAGACAGGTGGCGCTAACTGCAGTCAGTCAGTAGAATTTTCTTATCACAAATATGATTACGACGTGATCAATCGCATTATCAGGGCGGTGTATTGGCAAGAATCTGGCAATACAATACGTGTCACGATACAGGGGCAACGGTATGATATATTGTGATACATTGCGATACAGTTTTTTCCCCCGATATTTCGTATCCCCCCTATATATATCGGGGGGGATACAAAATTGAAATATCGCAATATTTTATGAAACGTAATATCGCGATATTTCAATGTACGATATTTTCTTACACCCCTAATTGTTATGTATAAAATAAAGTGATGAAGTCAAAAGTAGTTTTATTGAAAAATTGCCGTAACATTTGAACCAAAGTTTTTATTGTTATATTGTCTTTTATCACGTCGTATAACGTTATATTAACATTCTAACGCATATGATCCTATTTTCTTAGAATGAAGAGTTGACGCCAACACCCAGTGACCTCAGAACAGTCGTTGACAAAGACTCCCCACGACCGGCCTCCACCGCTGAGGAAACCCAGGCAGGACCGACCTTCGACGTGACCTCGGG
>NW_007585304.1:701-5444 GCF_000523025.1 Cynoglossus semilaevis | reverse complement strand
TTCAATGGTCAGTACCTTAACCCTTTTTTGTTCTCTCACACTGATTGGTAAAGACTGCTTCAAACAAGGATTCTCCTATGTGAAAATGCTGTAGTTAATCAAGTCAGATAAGACCATGCAGTTCGGATGTTTTTCTCTCTTTGTCTTTTGTTGGTCTTCTGTCGGTCTCCTTATTTGGGCAAAGAAACCAGTTCAGACCGGTTCTGTGTCCTGTCTCTATCTCCAAGTGTAACAGTCGGTACCATTCAGTGTTGCTCACATCATCCTGTTATGTAAACAATCAGCATGCACACCTGTCTTCAACACTTTTCTTTTTAGTACAGCACAATAATAACATTCAATAACAGTATAAATTGATATGGAAACTTAACATAATTAATATATTGTAAAGATTGAATAAATGTATTTACAACATCTTAACAGGTGTGAAGGAATTTCACAACAGTACATTTAGAAAAGATGAGCACCTGCAAGTCTGTGTTTCACTGGTCTCTGGTGAGGATGGTGGAAGTATGTGCAAAAACAGAAATATTATTACCATTAATAGCTATGTAGCAGCCAATGGTGTGCGCTGCCTTCTAGTGGTTGATGGAGAATGTGAACAGAAGACTTACATTTAGAAAAAAACAAACAAAAAAACCCCATAAAACAACCCACACATTTTTCTCAACCACAACAATATAGCAATCAAATGAATTTAAAACAGAGAATTAGAGTACGAGTTAAGGATAATTTTTATTATAGATATGTTTTAAAAACAACAGCTGCAGAAATGCATTGACAATCGCTAGCGTGCCAATAAGAATGACTAAACACTTCCATTTAAACGTGTTGACAAAGCCACTGCACAGATTTACAAATAATCTGTGCCAACAACAACACACTGATGTTTGTCTACATGTATAAGTCAAAAATGCCAATATTTTGTTAACAATAACCAACGGAAAATTTATGTTTTCGTTTGGAATTCTGTGGTTAATCCACCTGGAATGGTGGCAAGCCCCAAATTAGTTTGCTTCACTTGGGTGTTGACAACGTTGGTGAGATGGGCACGCATAGATCAATAGGAACGGAAATTGATGGAAAAGGGTAGTGACCTAAGTTAGACACGGGAGGAAGTTGTTGTTGTTCGCCCCTGCAGAGTGAGACGGTTGTCACTATTTTTGTTCTGAATGCTCACCGTATTGTTGTTTTGACGCTGTTCCGTGGGGAACTGCAGATGTAGTTTTGCAGAGAGAGTGTGTGTTTGTGTTTTTCCTGTATCGATAAAAAAGGAGAAATAAAAAGTTTTTGACCACGATGCGTCTAAGTTGTCCTGCATCGCACCATACAATACAAAAACACAACTCAGTCTCCGGGTGTTTGGAGGCACGACGCGATGTGCATGGATTTGGGTTATACAACCATACTGTAATAATTGTTGTTCAGCATCTTCTAATTGTGATAACAGAGTTAAACGTCATCGTTGGCTCCCACTGTGCTTCAGTTGTGTGCCATCAGGTGTGATGCGCTCTGTGGTTTGGTTTTATAAATTAGTTTAGATATCAGTAAGCACAACCAAAAGTAATACATAAGGCGCACTGGGTTATAAGGCTCACTGTCGATTTTTGAGAAAATTACAGGTTTTTAAGTGTTCCTTATTGTGCGGAAAATACGGTACTTACTGCAGTTGTGCTGCTTTCTGCTGCTGCACGGCCTGATCATAACTGTTAAGATGTTGTAAATACATTTATTCAATCTTTACAATATATTAATTATGTTAAAGTTTCCATATCAATTTATACTGTTTGTTTTTCAATGCTGTACTAAAAGGAGAAGTACTGAAGAAAGGTGTGCATGCTGATGGTTTACATAACAGGATGGTGTATGGTACGGATGGCACTGACTGTTACGCTTGGAGATAGAGACAGGTCACAGAACCGGCCTGAACCAGTTTCTCTGCCCAAATAATGAGGAAAACAGAACATCAAACAGGAAAAGAATCCAAAGTGTATTTCCTTGATCTAACCTGAGTTACTGAGCAGAATAGCTCAGCACATGTACATGTTTTCTATTGGTGGAGAATCTTTGTTTGGAGCAGCCTTTGCCAATCAGCGCTCAGAAGTGGTGCGTGAACACCACATGGCTGTAAAGGGTTAAGGTTCTGACCATTGATGTGTGTGTAAAAAACTGTATTTAAGCTTTGAGCACTGAGGAGTTCCTCAGTGCAGTTCTGAATGTAACCATTGTTCTGCACTCCTTGCTGCAAGTAAAACTTTTAAAATTTGAGATCTCGTATTTAATTCTTTATTTGATCAGGTCTTTATTTGATCTTTATTTGAAATTCTTTGTGTGTTAGGAAACTGGGGTATGAACTAACAGTATTTTTTACAGTCCTATCTAACAGAAAATGTTTCCTGACAATAACCATAGGTGACCTTCTGCTTCAGTTTAAAGTTGTCTTCCACGGAAAAACCGGTGCGCACTAAACCAAAGGAGAAGAAGGAAAACTGCAAACAACAATAATGTCGAGCAACGCAACATTTTGGGAAAGTAAATATATTATTTTTTCCTCCACTACATATTCCTAGTAGTGGCGCTTTGGCCCAGAGGCAATGTCTCTGTCATTGGTGTGGAACCCCAGGGTTCACCTCCTGGGCAAGTTCGAATCCCGGTTAGGGCGGTTGGTACCTTCCAGTGGACTCACCACCCGCAGGAAGGTTTAGGGCGGTTGGTACGGTGCAGTGTGATCTGGGTGGCGACTGCTGCCCCTGCGACCCGGTAACGGATAAGCGGATGAAAATGGATGGATGGATGGATGGATGGACATATTCCTAGTCATTACCCTAAAGGTTGAATGTCAAACTCCTTCATCCATTAGCACTTTAGACCAGTGAAACATAGAACTATTCCAAAGAAAGGCCTTAAACTATATATCACAACTTTAAAGCCACAACTTTATAACTATATTATTGTATTTTGCCCTTATGTTTTTTTTGTTATATTCTTTTTAACCTGGCATTGTGCTGACTTCAAGCAGATCAAAAATCACACATATGTACCTGTATCTCAGCCTTATGTTAAACCACGCTGCCAGCTCCAAATTGTTTGATCGTCAAATCATGACCACAGGAATTTTCTGCACTGACTGGTATCAGCTTCATGTGTGCCAGCTTGTGGTACTCTGCCACCTTAAAGTCCGCCTGCAGGGGAATGGTGGAACAGAAGAAAGAAGTAAAATAACAGACTTTTTATTGTTTCACCTGAATTCCAAGGCAAATTAAAAGCTGTAAGAAAAAGAAAGGAATAACACAGCTAAGTAGGAGTACAACATCAGGCTACACCAGTCATTCTCTACCACTGGGCTGTGCCATGACAGATCACCAGGTGTACCATGAAAAAATGATCTAATTGTTATTTAGTTGGTGTTAATTTATCTGATCTGTTTGTACCCTATTTAATTACCAATGTCATTTGACGACAGTGATATTTAAATAATTTTATATACATATATATAAGTGACATGCGGTGAGGTTCATAGCTGGTGAGGCACTGACTTATCTGGAATCAGATTTACAATTGTAAGAACTGAAAAGAGCATCTTATTTCACTATTCATCCAGTGGCATGCAACTGGTAATGCTTCATATCCCATTCCTCTTTCAATGACACTTACACCAACACAAACATACAGTAACATGTTCCATTCCATAGTCTTAAAAAGAACGTTTCTTTTATAAAAATCAATCAATTAATTCAATCAATTTGTATTTATAAAGTGTGTTTCACGAACAAAGCAAACTCAATTTGCTTTACAGTGGTTTAAACAGTATATTTAAAAAAGTAAACCCCACTGCCCTTATCGACCCTCACATCAGCTGAGGAACAACTCCCAAGAAAAACCCTTAATAAGATTTTTTTAAAAAAAGGAAGAAACCTCAGGGTGAGAGACAGAGGAGGGGATCCTCACCCAGAACGGGTAGGTGGGCAGTAGCAAAAACAATCTACAAATATTATTTACAGTTCCAGTTTTCAGTTACAGACAGTCAGCAGGTGGAGACAGGAGTATGGAGGGGTCCTGGATCCAGTACAGCATATATGGGGTTTAGGAAAGTTAACAAATAGAAACAAAAAATATAACATATGTAGGGTTATGGCTGGGAATAGGGAGCTTAATCAAATCTAGTTGTAAAAAGAAAGGTTTTTAACCTGTTTTTAAACATGGTCACTTGATGTTGCCAGTTTTATGGTGTTGTGCAGGTTGTTCCAGAGGTGCAGGGCATAGATGCAGAATGCTGCCTCCCCTTGCCTAGTGTTACAGCAGTGTCTAAGGAATTCATATTTACTGTAAACTAATTAAAGTATAGAGATGAGTGCAGCACAAATTTAATTTTTACTTTCAGTAAGAATTTCAGTTATTTTTCAAACTTAAAGCACTAAATTCTAGTGCTTTACTGAAAGGTTGTTCATCAAAATGATAAGAAAAAAATATTTTAGGGCAAAAATGTTGTTATCAAATACTTGATTTTTTTCTACTTACTTCCATCTTATTTTTAAAAAACAAAAACTTAAAACTATTTTTAGTTTTACCCTTACTTATAGATGAAGTCCATGCACTGATCCTTCTCCCCGAAAAGCTCTATGACTTGGTTGTAAAAGCCTTCCTTATTTTCTTTTGATTTTAAGAGTTTCTCCGTCTCAATGGAGATTATGGCCAAAGCAAAAAAAGATGTCCTTGATCAGTTCTGTTCCTACTGTATGTTTT